>NC_135857.1:34423940-34446440 GCF_031162955.1 Sander vitreus | reverse complement strand
GTATTTAACAAGGACAACAAAAAGAACATGTCTGTCATTTCTCTCTACTTTGTGTGTCGGATAAAAGTGGCTAACTCTCCCACTCGCTGCCATTAAAAAGGTCAGAACTGATGTAGCAGTAAAGGTCTCACACACACACACACACACACACACACACACACACACACACACACACACACACAGCATGCCGCTCATGTACAATTGTACAAACAAAAGGAAGAGTGAAAAAGGGAGGAGAGCGAGTTCAATTATGTTGTGTGTGTGTGTGTGTGTGTGTGTGTGTGTGTGTGTGTGTGTGTGTGTGTGTGTGTGTGTGTGTGTGTGTGTGTGTGTGTGGGAGGGTGGGTGTGGGGTACAGACTGTAAGGGGCACTGCCAGCTGATTGGTCCGTTTGGGTGTACATACGGTGCGCTGATTGGCTGGTTTGCGTCACAATAGGAGCTCAGATTGGCTGACAGGCAGACAATGGCCGTCATTGGTCAGTTCAGAGAACAAAAGGCTGCTTGGGCATTGAGGTGGAAAGGTGAGGGGGTCAGTGTGCGTGCGTGCGTGCGTGCGTGCGTGCGTGCGTGCGTGCGTGCGTGCGTGCCGACAGTCCATCGTGTTGTGTGGGACAGCAACATGTCGAGTATGGAGTACATTTAAAAACACACATTTGAAATCCTACTTTTGCATCTTTGTAGCCTGGATATTTCTACACCTTTGATGGAAATACTTCCTTCTTTTTTCCTCATTTCTTCAGAAACCAGCCAATGAATAACAAAATGTATCAATTATTCCTTATCGGTGTTATTGTGTGATGACTGTAGGTCTCTTCTCTGAATGTGTTATGTCTCTACTGCTGCTACATATTTCAGAACTGTCTTCACATCAAGTCTGCCTACGAAAACAGCCATGTCACCCCCCCCAACACCTGTGGCTCTGTGGCGCAATGGACAGCGCGTTGGACTTCTAGTAAAATACAGGAGAAGTGATTCAAAGGTTGTGGGTTCGAGTCCCACCAGAGTCGACATTTACATGTGTGTGGGGCATACCAAAAGTGTCTTGTCTGCAACACATGCGGGCACACACCGGCCAGCTTCAAAGTCAGCAGTCTGTTCTCATCAGTGACACAGGATGTTACTTTTAGGGGGCTGAGATGACATTTTGGGGGCTGGAGCCCCCCTAAAAAGGGTCTGGAATTGCCATTGGTTCTCATGAACCATTCATACATAGAGCTCCGAAAATAAGTCTCTGTATTTAGTATGTATTCCTGTCAGCAGCACATTGACTGTAGCTGTATCAGAGCACTCATGTCCGCAGGGCTTTGACTGTAAGCGGGGGGTTCGTCTGCCGGACGATGGAAACGGGTGTTCGTGTCCTGGGAGAAGTATCTCACCCTCCTGTCGTCTTGTCCTGTCCTGAAACACAACATGGACGGTTTCCTAAAGTAAAATAAATGATAAGTCCACTACTTTCATTGAATGTGGGTGTTTTATTTAATCTTATAGCATTTGGAGAGAAAGATTATAAAAGAACGTTGAAAAAGTGACAAAAAACGTTGAAAAAAGTGACAAAAAACGTTGAAAAAAGTGACAAAAAACGTTGAAAAAAGTGACCAAAAAATTCAAAAAATTTCGAGGAAAAAAGCGACAAAAGTGTCGGAAAAAAAACCCATTTATTTTTTACATTTTGACCCAGAAAAACTAAAAGTTGGATGGTCGACAGGAAGCCAACACAAGGGTGAACTGGGACCGGTGTTTTAAACCAAACCCGAATCTTTTGTTCTAATCTTAACTAGAAGTTTTGGTTTTTTAAACGTAACTGTTGTCGTCACATGAGGCTCAACAGTCACGTGACCGGCTTCCTCCTATTTCGTGCGATATCATCAGAACCGGTTCAGGAGAACGTTATGCTTCTGAACGTTAAATCTGACAACAAAAAGCACAACGTGAGGCATGTGAAACAGGAGGCTCTGTGGCGCAATGGACAGCGCGTTGGACTTCTAGTTGGGCCCAGGAGAAGTGATTCAAAGGTTGTGGGTTCGAGTCCCACCAGAGTCGACATTTATATGGTATTTGTTCCACTTTGTAGTGCGAACCTTGTTACTGCTTGTAAAGTCGGTGTCTTGTTGGCAACAAAGGGATGTTGGGTAAATGCTTTGAATGTAAATCCTTTCTGTGACTTGTGAGACCTAACACACACACACATACACGCATGCACACATGTTTGCGGCACTATCTTTGTGGGGACCCGTCATTGACATAATGCATTCCCTAGCCCCTTACCCTAACCTTAACCATCACCACTAAATGCCTAACCTTAACCCTTACCCTCACCCTAACCAGAACCTCATTCTAACCCTAATCCTAAAACCAGGTCTTAACCCTCAAACAGACCTTTAACCTGGTGGGGTCCAGCATTTTGGCCCTACAAGGCTGTGCAGACCCCACAAGTATACTGTACCCACGAATATAGTTAACAAGCCCGCACGCACACGCACGCACGCACGCACGCACGCACGCACGCACGCACGCACGCACGCACGCACGCACAGGTAGGTGACGTGCGGCTCTGTGGCGCAACGGACAGCGCGTTGGACTTCTAGATGAGCACCAGAGAAGGGATTCAAAGGTTGTGGGTTCGAGTCCCACCAGAGTCGACATTTACGAGGATGTTAGTTCTTATAAATGTTGATAAGATAACTGCCTTGTTTGTGACGAAGGCTAACATGGAATTGAAGTAAACATTCATCACAATATATATTATTATATATATATTATATTATTATTATTGAAAATCAACACTTTTTCTGACGTTTTTGTCTCTTTTTTTCCGATGTTTTGGCGCTTTTTTTGACGTTGAACGCCTCTTTTCACTAGATTACCATGTATAAACACCACTAACAAACTTATTTCCACTAGTTTTACACTTGTTTTTGGAATTCATGGTCAATAAACCACATTTATAGGAAATTACCTAATTCTTGATTTTAAAAAAAAGCAGAAATTATGAATTATTTAGACTAATATTATAATATATAAAGGATGACCATCACAGACTGGCATATGTCAACGTTCAGTGAGGATACTGTTGAATAAAACACCCAAAATTCAATGAAAGTAGAGATCCGAACTTCTTCTCATAGAACTAACACATCTACCGAAGTTATGTAAAGTTTCTGTTATTTTATTGTTTGTATTATTTTGTGTTTTTATTGATATCTTCGTAAGAATTAGACTTGATGTGAAGGTGCTCTTGCTTTTGCGTTTTGTCAACAACAAACCAAAAGCCCAAATATGTCTTGTCTTTACTTGTGTGTCCTTTACACAGAGTTGTACTTTAACCGCCTACAGCTCCACGGAGTGTTAACTCAGCCAATCGTTTCGCCTCTGCCTGCAGAGCAAGACCGCGATGCTAATGCTATCATAGCTCCTGCACCCTATGAGCTTTAGCGGTCTTAGCTCAGCGAAGCGTGCGGAACGTCCTCGCCGAAGCCCGAGAGATGCATCTGTCATCAGACGTCATCTGCTAATCCTCTGCAGCTCCGCAATCAACTCTGAATCGTCTGAGAACTGCTTCTGTTTAGCTCCATAACTGCTTAAAGCCAATCCACTGAATTAAGCTACCGAGAGAGCATCACATCGAGACTGTCCCCACTTAGCTCTTTAGCTACTTAGACCCAAGTGAGGGTAATCAACCGTTACAAAACCACACATGGACCATCTTAGGAGGCCTGACGCCCAAGGACGTAATGATCCCTGCTGTATGTGTAAGCGATCTGAAGGTGGTTTAAAAACTGAGGTGAAACAACAGGGATTTGTTCCTCCTGTACGGCGACAACAGTGGCGACAACAGTGTCAAAAAACATCAGAAAAAATGTCAAAAAAGCGACAAAAGTAAATATCACAAGGGTCGAAAGTAAGCCTCAAAAATGTCAAAAAAGCGACAAAATGTTGAAAAAAGCTACAAAAGCACACACACACACACACACACACACACACACACACACACACACACACACAGACACACACAAAGACACACACACACACACACACACACACACACACACACACACACACACACACACACAGACACACACACACACACACACACACACACACACACACACACACACACACACACACACACACACACATATATATCTATCTGTCTGTCTGTCTGTCTGTCTATCTATCTACCTACCGACCGACCTGTCTGTCTGTCTGTCTGTCTACCTATCTACCTACCTACCGACCGAACTGTCTGTCTGTCTGTCTGCCTACCTACCTACCGACCTGTCTGTCTGTCTGTTCTACATACCTACCGACTGACCTGTCTGTCTGTCTGTCTACCTATCTACCTACCTACCGACCGACCTGTCTGTCTGTCTGTCTGTCTACCTACCTACCTACCTACCTACCGACCGAACTGTCTGTCTGTCTGTCACTACCTACCTACCGACCTGATCTGTCTGTCTGTCTGTCTGTCTACCTACCTATCTACCTACCTACCGACTGAACTGTCTGTCTGTCTGTCTGTCTACCTATCTACCTACCTACCGACCGACCTGTCTGTCTGTCTTTCTACCTACCTACCGACCGACCTGTGTGTCTGTCTGTCTGTCTGTCTGTCTACCTACATACCGACCTGTCTGTCTGTCTGTCTGTCTACATACCTACCGACCGACCTGTCTGTCTGTCTGTCTACCTATCTACCTACCTACCGACTGACCTGTCTGTCTGTCTGTCTACCTATCTACCTACCTACCGACCGACCTGTCTGTCTGTCTGTCTGTCTGTCTACCTACCTACCTACCTACCGACCTGTCTGTCTACCTACCTACCGACCGACCTGTCTGTCTGTCTGTCTGTCTACCTACCTATCTACCTACCTACCGACCGAACTGTCTGTCTGTCTGTCTGTCTGTCTGTCTACATACCTACCTACCGACCTGTCTGTCTACATACCTACCTACCGACCTGTGTGTCTGTCTGTCTACATACCTACCGACCGACCTGTCTGTCTGTCTGTCTGTCTGTCTACCTACCTACATACCGACCTGTCTGTCTGTCTGTCTACCTACCTACCGACCGACCTGTCTGTCTGTCTGTCTGTCTACCTATCTACCTACCGACCGACCGAACTGTCTGTCTGTCTGTCTGTCTACCTACCTATCTATCTACCTACCGACCTGTCTGTCTGTCTGTCTACATACCTACCTACTGACCTGTCTGTCTACATACCTACCTACCGACCGACCTGTGTGTCTGTCTGTCTACCTACCTACCTACCTACTGACCTGTCTGTCTCTCTGTCTACATACCTACCTACCGACCGACCTGTCTGTCTGTCTGTCTACCTACCTACCTACCTACTGACCTGTCTGTCTCTCTGTCTACATACCTACCTACCGACCGACCTGTGTGTCTGTCTGTCTACATACCTACCGACCGACCTGTCTGTCTGTCTGTCTGTCTTCATACCTACCGACCGACCTGTCTGTCTGTCTGTCTGTCTGTCTGTCTGTCTATCTATCTACCTACCTACCAGAATCTGTACTTATCCTTACAGCGTCTGGCTCCGCCCCTGTAGCATGTGTTTACGAAGGTTCTCCGTGTTTCTGCCCCATAAAATAAAACTGATTTTTACATTTGAGCTGAAGATGCCTGATGTAATTGTTATGTAGAGATGTGTTTTGATCGCCATAGTTGTCTTACAGTGTTAAAAAGGGTGATCTTGCCTCCGTCCTTCAGCAGATTTGCCGACTTTGACATTTGCATATTCAGGCCTGTGTGGTAGCCTGCTTTTAAAAATGTAGTCCTTGTTTTCTTGATTTGCTGCACTCTACGATAGCTAAAGATTATGCAATAATACAGTCAAAGATATTTGACCTTTTCGTTTAAAGTGCTCATATGATGCTTTCTGGCTGTTTCCCTTTCCTTTATTGTGTTATATATCTTTTTTGTGCACGTTATAGGTTTACAAAGTGACTTACTTACCATCTCCAACAGAAAACACTGTTCACAAACTGCTCCAAACAGCTCTGTTGTAGTCCAGCCTTTACTTCAGAGACAAACGTGGTCACTTTGGAACACATGTTATAATGCTCGCCTAGCTGCTAGCATGGCACGCCCTCATACTCTGCTTCTGACTGGCTAGTAGTCCTTACCTAGGTACTGTCAGGACACGCCCTCATACTCTGCTTCTGACTGGCTAGTAGTCCTTACCTAGGTACTGTCAGGGCACGCCCTCATACTCTGCTTCTGACTGGCTAGTAGTCCTTACCTAGGTACTGTCAGGGCACGCCCTCATACTCTGCTTCTGACTGGCTAGTAGTCCTTACCTAGGTACTGTCAGGGCACGCCCTCATACTCTGCTTCTGACTGGCTAGTAGTCCTTACCTAGGTACTGTCAGGGCACGCCCTCATACTCTGCTTCTGACTGGCTAGTAGTCCTTACCTAGGTACTGTCAGGGCACGCCCTCATACTCTGCTTCTGACTGGCTAGTAGTCCTTACCTAGGTACTGTCAGGGCACGCCCTCATACTCTGCTTCTGACTGGCTAGTAGTCCTTACCTAGGTACTGTCAGGGCACGCCCTCATACTCTGCTTCTGACTGGCTAGTAGTCCTTACCTAGGTACTGTCAGGGCACGCCCTCATACTCTGCTTCTGACTGGCTAGTAGTCCTTACCTAGGTACTGTCAGGGCACGCCCTCATACTCTGCTTCTGACTGGCTAGTAGTCCTTACCTAGGTACTGTCAGGGCACGCCCTCATACTCTGCTTCTGACTGGCTAGTAGTCCTTACCTAGGTACTGTCAGGGCACGCCCTCATACTCTGCTTCTGACTGGCTAGTAGTCCTTACCTAGGTACTGTCAGGGCACGCCCTCATACTCTGCTTCTGACTGGCTAGTAGTCCTTACCTAGGTACTGTCAGGGCACGCCCTCATACTCTGCTTCTGACTGGCTAGTAGTCCTTACCTAGGTACTGTCAGGGCACGCCCTCATACTCTGCTTCTGACTGGCTAGTAGTCCTTACCTAGGTACTGTCAGGGCACGCCCTCATACTCTGCTTCTGACTGGCTAGTAGTCCTTACCTAGGTACTGTCAGGGCACGCCCTCATACTCTGCTTCTGACTGGCTAGTAGTCCTTACCTAGGTACTGTCAGGACACGCCCTCATACTCTGCTTCTGACTGGCTAGTAGTCCTTACCTAGGTACTGTCAGGGCACGCCCTCATACTCTGCTTCTGACTGGCTAGTAGTCCTTACCTAGGTACTGTCAGGGCACGCCCTCATACTCTGCTTCTGACTGGCTAGTAGTCCTTACCTAGGTACTGTCAGGGCACGCCCTCATACTCTGCTTCTGACTGGCTAGTAGTCCTTACCTAGATACTGTCAGGGCATACCCTCATACTCTGCTGAAGTTGAGTTTGACTCCCATGCTTTAAAGTCTTATAAACAGAAACCATCTGTGGCTTCCACATGACTGGCAGAGTGATGGACCCAGCAGCCGCCAACCTAAATTCACCGGCTCCTTGACTCGTGCTTGCTGTTGAACTCCCTCTTGACTCGCAGCCGTAAATACAGCACATTGTCTCGGCGCTGCGCCGTTCATCGTGGCTGTAAATAGCCTCAGAACTGCCATTTTATGTCATTTCCTGCTTAACCTCTTTTTTGAATTATAGCGCTTACATAACCATCCTTCAGCGCCAGGCCTCATTTACATATATGCAGATGAGCCACACGTGTACACACACACACACACACACACACACACACACACACACACTCTGACACACAAACACACACACAGACACACACACACCCACACACACAGCTGATGTGTGGCTCTGTGGCGCAATGGACAGCGCGTTGGACTTCTAGTTGAGCCCAAGAGAAGTGATTCAAAGGTTGTGGGTTCGAGTCCCACCAGAGTCGGTTTATATGGTATTTGTTCCACTTTGTAGTGCGTACCTTGTTACTGCTTGGAAAGTCTGTGTCTTGTTTGCAACAAAGGGATGTTGGGTAAACACGTTGAAAGTAAATCCTTCTTTCTGTGTGTTACATGCCAGACAAAGCGCCTGTCTGCCTGTGTTCTCTTGTTGTTCTTCCTCTTGATCACGCTGTTTTCTGTCCAGGTGATTGAGATGATTGCTTTCCACCTGTGTTTGGAGTTGGCCAATCAGCATTCGAGGTGGCAGGCAATAAAAGACTCCTGAGCAGTGGGAGCCTCTCTTGCTCTGCGCTGCTGGCTGGTTGCCAGTCTCACTGTCCACAAAGCTGTGGCTGTTGTTTGGTAATTAAACCGTGGAGTTTTGTGAGGTTGAGGAGCTTAGCTAAGTCGGGGTACCCTGTACATTTTGCGGATAGTTGATCTTTGTATAGCTACACCAGGTTTAGTGGTGTGATTACTGTCCCCAAATCCATCGAAGGGGTCGTAACACTGTGGCTTGTGAGACTTGCCTAACCCTGAAAATCTTGAACCCTCTGAGACTGAGCTTGTCCTATACGACAAAAAAAACGGCATCTCTGATTCATGACTTAATCATTTTATAACCATAATGAGTAGAAACATCCCGTTTCCTGCAGCTAAAAGCTAACGCTCGTGCTGTTTCGCTGATGTCTTTGGTGTATTCGTAGCCCTTACAGAAGTTTTTGTATCCAGCCTGGAAATCCAGCGTTTTTCGGGGTCCCACCGTAGTCGATCTTAACAATCTTCAAAGGGTTGTGTGTGTGTCTGTGTGTGTGTGTGTGTGTGTGTGTGTGTGTGTGTGTGTTCTAGTACATGTCAACGGATGTACATTACTAGGGACAAAGTCTAATATCGTGTGCTTCTCTCACGCATTGGATGTACCTTCTCTCTCGCTAGCTCTGCTACCGGAGCTTAACGCCACCCAGGAGGGTTGACTATTGACTATTAACACTGAACACTGAAATAACATTTCAGTCAAAGCATAAGTTATCCTGGTCACAGGGAATGTGAAAAATGAAAAATGTACAAGCTGAGCAGACAAAAAGTACAGTAGTATTAGTTAAAGCAGATCAGACAAAATATCAGTGAATTAAATCAAAAGTCAAGCTCACAATCAGGCTACTAGTTAGAAGTCAGGTGGACCATGAAGTAATCCCAAATCCCCAGTGTCCCAGGCTGTTTGCCCCTTATCCTAGCCAGCATAACCTCATATGATGCTGTCTCACTCATGAGGAGTTTCCTCTCCTGCATTGTTGGGTTTATGGGTGATTTCCAGTGTCTCAATATAATTCTGGCAGCAGAGGCTATCCCAACCTAGCTTGGCTCCGCCCTCCTACGTACTTCCTACCCAATTTTCATTTTCCTTCACTACTCCGTCTGGGTTTGCGGTATATTCTTGGGTTTTCTCCAGTCAAATATTTGGCGGTCCAATCAGTGAACAGAGGGCGTGGCTGAGAACGTTGACGTTGCGCGCTAGAAAGATGCGAAAGCCATTCAGTCCGTTGTGGCAACGCTGCCGAAAATCCAGAAGTTAAAGCCCAAAACAAGAACAATCTTTGCTGAGTTGTGTTGGTGGCCGTGATGTCGTGGCCCTCCTCCCCCACGGGGTTCGGGAACAGTTTGATCTTCCAGCTCGCTCCGTTAGTGGTGAAGGAGTTGGCGAAGGCTAACGCTAGCGATGCTAAGTCACGACCAAACGTTAGCGATTGGTTATGGCAGATCCAGAGTGGCTCTGGGCAGATCCAATAGTTTTAAACTTCAACAGAGTACCCGCCTTCAAGGAAGTTAACACTTTTCACCAGGGCGTCAAAAAGTGACGCCAAGAGTCCTGACGCTAAAGGAGACTTTTAGCGTGAATATCAAACGCCAAAGCCACCTGGCCGAGCGTCTTTATTTCGAGCGATGGGAGTGAGAATATGTTGGTCAAGTGGAGTCTACTGTGCATACAATGATGCAGAGTCAAAGTTATATTAAACTGGAATTGTCCTTTTAAGGCAGCTACACACCGAGAAAAGGCAGTTGGGCTGATCAGTGTCCCCGAGTTGGTCCAAAAAATGCCTCGGAACACCAAAGAGACGAGACGTAATACGTCTCCATAACAGCAGGCGGCGCTAATCTGTATTGTCGCCCAAAAAATGAAAACCGGCAGCTGATTGGACGAACGCGTCACCTGGGTCTGGCTGCTGCTTCCAGATTTTGGATTTTTCAACCACCCATTACTGGCGACTCGTTCAGAACACGATCTCATATTGGACTGAAATAGTTCCCCGAAACGTGCAGCTGCTGAATCTGTCTTCATTTCAGATCGACAAAGGTCAGTTTAAAAGATTTTCGTCAGATTTTGAGAGACTCACGCTCATCCCGCTCCCCATTTCCGGGTGAGTCCCGACTGCCCTGTCTCCGACTGAGCATGTCAGGTCGGCCGACGGCTCCTCCAACGGACGACTGCACGGAACACACCGACCAGACTCGAGTCACCGACCTCGCCAGACTGTCCAACGGCCGATTATCAGCCCGGTGTGTAGCTGCCTTTAGAAGAGTCTTAAATCTCAAACAGAATTCACACCCGCTGTTATTGTATGTAATTTATTTAATTTCTCCATCAACATCAGATAATACATTTGGATTTGCGTATTTTATTTTACTTATTCTATTATTTTGTACGTTAACGTGCTTTGTAACTTCGTTTTGAAACATAGGCCTAAGAATAAAGTTTATTATTATAATGGAAACGAGGTAGGACACATTTAAAAGGGACGCAGGTAAAATCAGGTGAGCAGCTGCAGGTGTGTGTGTGTGTGTGTGTGTGTGTGTGTGTGTGTGAGAGAGAGATGCAGAGAGGGCATGGCTTGGAAACTAGGTAGGACACATGTAAAACGGACGTATGTAAAATCAGGTGCGTAGCTGCAGGTGTGTCTGTGTGAGTGTGTGTGTGTGTGTGCGCGTGTATCCGTGTGCATGTGTGTGTGTGTGTGTGTGTGTGTGTGTGTGATGTGCTCAGAGGGGGCGTGGCTTGGAAACTAGGTAGGACACATTTAAAAGGGACGCAGGTAAAAGCAGGTGCGCAGCTGCAAGTAAGTGTGTGTGTGTGTGTGTGTGTGTGTGTGTGTGTGTGTGTGTGTGTGTGTGTGTGTGTGTGTGTGTGTGTGTGTGTGTGTGTGCGCGCGCGCGCAGAGGGGGCGTGGCTTACCTGCAACAGGTAGCTCCGTGTTTTCCCCGGCGCTCTCCAGTCGCTCTTGCGTGTGTTTTTTCTTGCTGCAGTCTGAAGATGATTCAGGTCTGCAGATGAGTTTGATTACTCAACTTCTATCAGCCGAATACAAGCCGACCACCGGAAGTGGTTCGGAATCTCTGAGTCGGTTTATTTCCACCGAATTGGCCGTGTTTGGACTTTCTTCTCGTTTCCTGAAATGAGCTCATCAGTCAGCCGGTAAGTCAGACGTTACTTATATCACGTTCACCGCCTTTTTACACTCACACACTCTTTCACACACCGTGACAACTGGCTGGGAGTTTGTCTTCCGGTTTGTGAGGCCGTGTTGGCCGTTGTTCGAGCTGTTTCTATCTGCATCAGCTGTTTTAGTTATTTTGAGCACATGTTGTTTTCAGGAAACATGCAGCCTAATGCGAGGGTGGTAAATTACACTAGTGCACTGTTCAAGAACCGGTTTTGTGTGTGTGTGTGTGTGTGTGTGTGTGTGTGTGTGTGTGTGTGTGGTGTATCCAGTGTGTGTGTGTGTGTGTGTGGTGTATCCAGTGTGTGTGTGTGTGTGTATCCAGTGTGTGTGTGTGTGTATCCAGTGTGTGTGTGGTGTATCCAGTTTGTGTGTGTGTGTGTGTGTGGTGTATCCAGTGTGTGTATCCAGTTTGTGTGTGTGTGTGTGTGTGTGTGTGTGGTGTATCCAGTGTGTGTGTGTGTGTGTGTGGTGTATCCAGTGTCCCCGTGTGTGTGCGCCCTAGGGATAGATGTTTTTCAGAGTTGTGTGTGTGTGTGTGTGTGTGCGTGCTGTGCATGTGTCCCTCTGTTTCCACGGTTACAGAGGCAGGTATTATGGTCTGGTGCAGATAGTGGAGCAGTTTCCTTTCCTTTTTTTTTGTTTTGTTTCAGTTTCTTTTAAATAAGGTGTTGATACAGATTTGTGACCTCACTCTGCCGACTGCAGGGTTCTGGCTTAATACTGGAGTACATACTTGTTCCCATCAGTCACTTAGTACACAACAACGTACCTTTTTTTTTTTTTTTAAGTTTTGTGAGATGTGTTCACTCCTGTATGACTTCCCAGAATTGCACGCTTCATTTCAGATCGATAACTGTCAGTTTAAAAGATGTTCAGGAGTTTTTTGAGAGACGGCGAGTCGAGCTGGACTCCCCTGATCTGCATGAAGTAGCCTGGACCTCAATCTTATGCAAATGTGGAGCGGCCAACTCAACGCCCTCCTCTCGGAAGTCGCCGTGATGGTACATGTCCATATACGCGCTGTTTTCACAGATGGGATCGCCCCTTTTTAATCAGAAAAGTTTTCAACTTCAAAAACACCCTCAGAGCTGCAGAAAAGAAGTCGGCGATGCCGTTTAAAAACAGCGTTCGGGACTTTTTTGAAAACCCGGTTTACTCCAGAGGATTATAACTAGAGATGTTCTGATACCGATACCAGTATCGGTACGGGCTCCGATACTGCCTAAAACGCTGGTATCGGTATCAGGAAGTACTGGAGTTAATGCACCGATCTGATACCACGTAATAAAGCCCTAAAGAATATCTACATTAAAGTAGTTTATTTATGTTGTTTTTCCGTTATAACTGACTGTCAAACTGGATAATACAAGAAAGTTCTGGGGCGTTTATGTTTCACAAAAAGTTTAACCTGAGCCAGACCGACAACAAAGATAGAAATCATATCCCATCCATACAGGGATAGTAGTATACAGCTGTTATACATCATATCCCATCCATACAGGGATAGTAGTATACAGCTGTTATACATCATATCATCCATACAGGGATAGTAGTATACAGCTGTTATACATCATATCATCCATACAGGGATAGTAGTATACAGCTGTTATACATCATATCATCTATACAGAGATAGTAGTATACAGCTGTTATACATCATATCATCTATACAGGGATAGTAGTATACAGCTGTTATACATCATATCATCTATACAGGGATAGTAGTATACAGCTGTTATACATCATATCATCCATACAGGGATAGTAGTATACAGCTGTTATACATCATATCATCTATACAGAGATAGTAGTATACAGCTGTTATACATCATATCATCTATACAGAGATAGTAGTATACAGCTGTTATACATCATATCATCTATACAGGGATAGTAGTATACAGCTGTTATACATCATATCCCATCCATACAGGGATAGTAGTATACAGCTGTTATACATCATATCATCCATACAGGGATAGTAGTATACAGCTGTTATACATCATATCATCCATACAGGGATAGTAGTATACAGCTGTTATATATCATATCATCCATACAGGGATAGTAGTATACAGCTGTTATACATCATATCATCTATACAGAGATAGTAGTATACAGCTGTTATACATCATATCATCTATACAGGGATAGTAGTATACAGCTGTTAAAACACAATAAAATATATGACACACTGGTATCGGTACTCGGTATCGGCCGATACGCAAGTTCAGGGTATCAGAATCGATATCGGGAAGCAAAAAATGGTATCAGACCATCTCTAATTATAATGTAAAAAGTGTGAACATAGCCTGAACTGAGAGTGTTTCTGTGCAGAGAGCTGATGTGATGTAACAGCAGCTGTAAAGCTGCAGGGAGAAGGCCATTTAACGGAGTAATAACATTATGCGTTGTTATGGCTGTCAGAGGGGACGTTGGCCTGCAGGTGTCATCTAGAAAAGAGTCCGTGCAGCCCGACGCCGTGGGGGGGAGGGGGGCCTCGGGACATAATGAAGGTAATGAGAGTCATAATGACGCCCAGCAGCCTCTGCAACACTAACAAAACACAAACTCCTTTACAAAACACTCACAACCCGCTCTGCAGCCTCTTTGACTCACCTCTTTTCCGTCGTTGCCGCACAGCTCTTCATCTCTCCCTCCTCTTCCTCTCTGCACTCAGCAGATTCATCTCAGGGGTCCTGAGTGCAGCTGTCAAACGACTTATAGATCGCTACAGTGCTGTCATGGTTGAATGCTCTTTTGCACTATTCCAGTTGCACAAACCGTATAAAGACTGTACTTCATTCTATTACTACTAATACTACTAATACTATTGTATTTGTGTTATCGCCGTGCACAAACCGTATATCGACTCTTTGTTCAGACTGATGTCATGAAGTGGCGTATGTATGACACGCCAATCCGTATGCCGTTATTGGCACGTTATCAAGACGCATACTCGCTTTGTAGCGTGTTTATCAACGCCGTTTGGCCTCCATTGACTTACATTACCTTGCGATTGCGTGTGAATTGACGCCGTAGCGAGAAGTATGAAAGCCCGAAAATCTGCATAGGGAGGTTGGTCGGGGGGGTGAGGATGGGTCAAACAACGCAGGACTTTCACCCCGGAGACGCGTCCCGCGTGTCACGTTTCCTAAACCCAACCGTCCCGTTCTTCTTTACCTAAACCCAACTGTCCCGTTCTTCTTTACCTAAACCCAACTGTCCCGTTCTTCTTTTCCTAAACCCAACTGTCCGTTCTTCTTTACCTAAACCCAACTGTCCGTTCTTCTTTACCTAAACCCAACTGTCCTGTTCTTCTTTACCTAAACCCAACTGTCCCGTTCTTCTTTACCTAAACCCAACTGTCCCGTTCTTCTTTACCTAAACCCACTGTCCCGTTCTTCTTTACCTAAACCCAACTGTCCCGTTCTTCTTTACCTAAACCCACTGTCCCGTTCTTCTTTACCTAAACCCACTGTCCCGTTCTTCTTTACCTAAACCCAACTGTCCCGTTCTTCTTTACCTAAACCCAACTGTCCCGTTCTTCTTTACCTAAACCCAACTGTCCTGCTCTTCTTTACCTAAACCCAACTGTCCCGTTCTTCTTTACCTAAACTCAACTGTCCTGTTCTTCTTTACCTAAACCCAACTGTCCCGTTCTTCTTTACCTAAACCCAACTGTCCGTTCTTCTTTACCTAAACCCAACTGTCCCGTTCTTCTTTACCTAAACCCAACTGTCCCGTTCTTCTTTACCTAAACCCAACTGTCCCGTTCTTCTTTACCTAAACCCACTGTCCCGTTCTTCTTTACCTAAACCCAACTGTCCTGCTCTTCTTTACCTAAACCCAACTGTCCTGTTCTTCTTTACCTAAACCCAACTGTCCCGTTCTTCTTTACCTAAACCCAACTGTCCCGTTCTTCTTTACCTAAACCCAACTGTCCCGTTCTTCTTTACCTAAACCCAACTGTCCCTGTTCTTCTTTACCTAAACCCAACTGTCCCGTTCTTCTTTACCTAAACCCAACTGTCCCGTTCTTCTTTACCTAAACCCAACTGTCCTGTTCTTCTTTACCTAAACCCAACTGTCCCCGTTCTTCTTTACCTAAACCCAACTGTCCCCGTTCTTCTTTACCTAAACCCAACTGTCCCGTTCTTCTTTACCTAAACCCAACTGTCCCGTTCTTCTTTACCTAAACCCAACTGTCCTGTTCTTCTTTACCTAAACCCAACTGTCCCGTTCTTCTTTACCTAAACCCAACTGTCCCCGTTCTTCTTTACCTAAACCCAACTGTCCCCGTTCTTCTTTACCTAAACCCAACTGTCCCGTTCTTCTTTACCTAAACCCAACTGTCCCGTTCTTCTTTACCTAAACCCAACTGTCCCGTTCTTCTTTACCTAAACCCAACTGTCCCTGTTCTTCTTTACCTAAACCCAACTGTCCCTGTTCTTCTTTACCTAAACCCAACTGTCCCGTTCTTCTTTACCTAAACCCAACTGTCCCCGTTCTTCTTTACCTAAACCCAACTGTCCCGTTCTTCTTTACCTAAACCCAACTGTCCCGTTCTTCTTTACCTAAACCCAACTGTCCCGTTCTTCTTTACCTAAACCCAACTGTCCCGTTCTTCTTTACCTAAACCCAACTGTCCCGTTCTTCTTTACCTAAACCCAACTGTCCCGTTCTTCTTTACCTAAACCCAACTGTCCGTTCTTCTTTACCTAAACCCAACTGTCCGTTCTTCTTTACCTAAACCCAACCGTCCCGTTCTTCTTTACCTAAACCCAACTGTCCCGTTCTTCTTTACCTAAACCCAACTGTCCCGTTCTTCTTTTCCTAAACCCAACTGTCCGTTCTTCTTTACCTAAACCCAACTGTCCCGTTCTTCTTTACCTAAACCCAACTGTCCTGTTCTTCTTTACCTAAACCCAACTGTCCCGTTCTTCTTTACCTAAACCCAACTGTCCCCTTCTTCTTTACCTAAACCCAACTGTCCCGTTCTTCTTTACCTAAACCCAACCGTCCCCTTCTTCTTTACCTAAACCCACTGTCCCGTTCTTCTTTACCTAAACCCAACTGTCCCGTTCTTCTTTACCTAAACCCAACTGTCCCGTTCTTCTTTACCTAAACCCAACTGTCCCGTTCTTCTTTACCTAAACCCAACTGTCCCCTTCTTCTTTACCTAAACCCAACTGTCCCGTTCTTCTTTACCTAAACCCAACTGTCCCTTCTTCTTTACCTAAACCCAACTGTCCGTTCTTCTTTACCTAAACCCAACCGTCCCCTTCTTCTTTACCTAAACCCAACTGTCCCGTTCTTCTTTACCTAAACCCAACTGTCCCGTTCTTCTTTACCTAAACCCAACTGTCCCCTTCTTCTTTACCTAAACCCAACCTGTCCGCTGTATATGGCGTAGACATACACGCGGAAAGCTCCAAATGCGTACAGATAACGCACCACTTGGCTTTAGAAAAGGGCGTGTATGTTTACGCGAAGTCATGATGTCACGTTGCTTTATTTGATTTGTATTTTTGTAGATTCTTCACTGTATTTTGTATGTTTTTATATTTTGCGTAGTTACTTTTTTACTCCAGCTTGTTAAATGTAAATATTGTTCTAGTCTCTTCTCTCCTGAGACAGTAAACTGAATATCTTTTGAGTTGTGGACAAAACAAGATGTTTGAGGATGTCATATTGGGCTTTTTGGGGAAACACTGATCCACAACAACTCATCCATTAATCCAGAAAATAATCCAGGCATTAATCCACAATAAAAAGAATCGTTAGTTGCAGCCCTAGATGAATCAATGGGAGTGTGCCTATGTTCCCACAGCACTATGTTAATAAAACATTTTGTGGGAGGATAGGGCTTAAATTGAAGGAAATTGAAAATGTCCTTGAAATGTAGGACCATTGGGCTGTGGGACCATTGGGCTGTGGGACCATTGGGCTGTGGGACCATTGGGCTGTGGGACCATTGGGCTGTGGGACCATTGGGCTGTGGGACCATAGGGCTGTGGGACCATTGGGCTGTGGGACCATAGGGCTGTGGGACCATAGGGCTGTGGGACCATTGGGCTGTGGGACCATAGGGCTGTGGGACCATAGAGCTGTGGGACCATAGAGCTGTGGGACCATAGGGCTGTGGGACCATAGGGCTGTGGGAACATTGGGCTGTGGGACCATTAGACTGTGGGAACATTGGGCTGACCCCAAATCGATAGTGATCCTACTTCACGTTTCCACACTGGCGTACAGTGTGTGAGTGTGGGAAAGGGTTCAAACATAACTGGGCCTCTCAGGTGACACTAAACATGGAGTGGAGCTCAGGTCACCGTAGTGAAACTGTATCCACAGCAGTTGTACGATAACGGGACACAGTTTGAGCGTGAAAGCTGCAGGTTGACATCATGCAGGCTTCGGTGACACTGGAAACCCTGCGCTCATACAATCTATTCAGAACGTGACCTGCAACACACAGCGGCTGCTGTATCGGGTGAACCTGCAGTCACATGGACCGGATCAACGCGCCAAGAAACAATTAACCCACTACACACACACACACACACACACTGTTGTTGGTTGACGGAAAGACAACACGTATCCGGACTAAACCTTGAGTTATGATTATCCACTAAATCATAACTATTTGTCGAAATAATTCATGATTTCAGCTTTTTTTTTTAAACTCAAATGAGGTATTATTTAATTTAAATGAGGTTTATTGACCAATTCAGTTGACCAAAGTGGAACACTAGCGTTTTTAAGTTTGTGTTGGTGGTGAATCCGGTGGTAGAAAAAAAAAAAAAGCACAGAAAAAACCCGACAAAAACCTTGAAAAAGGCGGTTTAAATGGAGTTCATTTTCTATATTTACTGGAGAGGAAAACACGTTGCATGGTCGACGGGAAGACAACACAAGGGTTAACACAGAAAGGACGTCCGTTGTATCGCTTTGTGAAACGTTTAGCGACCGATTTTAAATATTGTGCATCGGACTCGGTGTGCACGGTTTCTGTGTGTGGCGAAATTTTAGGATCGCAGATGCGCAAAAACCTCATACGAAGATTAGGGACACAGTCTACAAGGACAGTCTATATTAGAGCCCGACCCACGTCCAGATGTTGGGTCTGGGTCTGAGCCACATCCAGATGTTGGGTCTGGGAACTCCCCGTTGGCAGGGCTCAATCTGAGGGGCGGGATAAACAGCTGTCTTTCAGATTCCCTCTGCACGCAATAGGATAGCTCTACAACCAATCAGAGCAACGCTAGTTGATAGATTACACTTTAAACTCCGAACACGTCTTCCTTTTTTAAGAATGACTTCAGGGCCGTTCTTTGTTCTTTTCTCAAAGAAAAGCTGAACTCCAAGTCTTCCAGAGTCCAGAGACCGCTGTTCTCCAGCAGCAGCAGCCATCTTCTTTGTTTTCAAGTAGCAGGGAATTCACGCGGAACCGTCGCAACTCTGCCGTCATTATGTTAAGCCCCGCCCACCGACTCTACACACGATGTGATTGGCCTGACTAGAGTTTGGTTTTTCCAGCTCGTAAGCCAACGGAGAGTTGCTAGACGACCCTGGCTGCAGATTACATTTGCTGCCGCTAGGTTGAGTCTAGATTTCTAGGCTACCTTCAGCCATGTTGTGAGTGTTGGCGTTGCATAGTCTGTCCACCAGAGGGCGCTCTACAACGGCCCTGTTGGCAACACTCTTTGGGTTTTTTTTTGTTTTTTTGTTCAAAGACTTTAAGTTTCATATCTTAATGATCTGTTGTGACAATAAAAAATAAAACAAGTTTATTTTTAAACTGAATTATTATATTATTTTAGTGAGGACTCAGAAATAACTACAAATAACTAACGTTAGGGGAATCTGTTTGTTTTGTTACGCGTTTCTGGATTTTTTTCTTTTTTTTTTAAAATATATATCGGCCGATATATCGGAATATCGGATTTCTAAGTCACCAGATATTTGTATCGATATATAAAATATATAAAAATCCTTCCATCGGTCGGGCTCTAGTCTATATCCACGATGTGTCCATGATAAGTGTGTCCAGCCAGGCTTTTGTGAAAGTCATCACGCAGCAGTTCCGTGTTTTTGTAGCTCATCCATTTTGTGTGCGATTGATCTGGTGTTGGTGAGTAGGAGGCTTGGCACTGTCGATCTGTGTGGTAGTTCCCTTAGCCGGGCTAGCAGCCTTCGTCCCCGCCTTCCTCAACTCCCACAGCCGACTAGGACCGATCCAGGGCGGGTTTTTTTCTGTCGAAAGTACTCGCATAGCTATAGCGATCAGGATTAACGTCAAAAATTGGCCGGAATTCTCCTTTTTAATGTTAGTTAAAAAACTAAGTATGTAAGGAGGGAAGGAAGGAAGAAAGAAAGTATGTAGGGAAGAAAAGAAGGATGAAAGGAAGGAGGCGAGGTCATTCAGGAAGAACAGATTTATGGAAATACGTGATGTTTGTGTCACGTGTTTTTTAACGACATAGCCATCGTTTTATTCTTCTGTCTGAATCTCTTTGTCGGAGTCTGACGTGTCGTCACACTCTCGGCCTCTCTGTGATCCTCTCTGCTTCTCCTGAACTCCAAGCCTTCCTCCTTTCAGTCGGTGTGATTCACTGCACTCTGCTACCGCGTGACGCCACTTCCAGCTTAGTTAGTTTAACATTCAAATCTGCCGAGAAACCTCGACGTATTTGGGTCATGAGATTCAGATCCTAAAAAATCCTCTGACACCTTTTTTAGGAGTCTCAAAGTCCCGTTCAGCCTGAAACCACGGAGCTTAGAATCATGAAGCCACATCTGTTGGATCTTCTAAATCCAAACTGGTATTATTAGGGTTGGATACCGTAACGCTGTACTTTTTTTGGGTACCGACTGAATTACGTTGGTACTAGGGCTGGGCGATATGGAGAAAATCAGATATCACGATATTCTTGACCAAATACCTCGATATCGATATTGCGGCGATATTGTAGGGTTGACTATTGGTGCTCTAACACACTTAGATTTTAGATGAATAATCATCAGTAATGTGGACATAATGTCTACGTGGGTAAAGAAATAATAGAACAGCTACAACAGTCTGGTAAGTTCAGAAAATGACATCACTTTACTGTGATGCAGCCTTTAAAACCAGGAAAAGACACTTACGTAATATTACGATATCCAAAATCTGAGACGATACCTAGTCTCGTATCACGATATCGATATAATATGGTACATGTCCATATACGCGCTGTTTTCACAGATGGGATCGCCCCTTTTATTCAGAAAAGTTTTCAACTTCAAAAAGACCCTCGGAGCTGCAGAAAAGAAGTCGGCGATGCCGTTTAAAAACAGCGTTCGGGACTTTTTTGAAAACACGGTTTACTCCAGAGGATTATAACTAGAGATGTACCGATACCAGTATCGGTATCGGCTCCGATACTGCCTAAAACGCTGGTATCGGTATCAGGAAGTACTGGAGTTAATGCACCGATCTGATACCACGTAATAAAGCCCTAAAGAATATCTACGTTAAAGTAGTTTATTTATGTTGTTTTTCCGTTATAACTGACTGTCAAACTGGATAATACAAGAAAGAAATGACATCACTTTACTGTGATGCAGCCTTTAAAACCAGGAAAAGACACTTACGTAATATCACGATATTACGATATCCAAAATCTGAGACGATATCTAGTCTCGTATCACGATATCGATATAATATCGATGTACTGCCATGACAGAGAGCGGTTGCTCCGACGCACGCACATGCACGCACGTACGCAGAGGTGCGGACGGAGGAAACTACGTCGTCTCTGCAGTTTTGTTGAAGTCACAGCGAGTCACAGCAATGCCGGTAAAGCGGTTGCTAGTGTGGTTACAGTTTTTCAGAACTTCACGCAGACACCGTTAGCTGCGATATGATATTAATTGCGAGGCGAAAGTGGTCACGGTGCTGTTGATGTCATGGTATGTGTCCATATACGCGTTGTTTCGACGGATGGGATCGCCCCGCTTCCCAGCATTGCACACTAGTGGGCTCGCCACCAGTTTCTCTTCACTGACCACTGACAAGCAAAGGCAACACTCTCCACCCTCCTACAACGGCGATGGCTGCAGCTGATTGGACGAACGTGTCACGTGGGACTGTCTGCACCCAGATTTCCTACACCGACCATAATGGCGGCTCGTTTGGAATACGATCTGGTATTTTACAAAAACATTTGAAGTGAGAAATAGGCTAAGCAGTTGCTGAAGCTTTTGAGAGGCGACGAGCCGAGCCGGCCGCTCCGGCTCGGCTCGGCTCGATGCCCCGCTACTCCAAAGTCCCCGCGATGCTACCAGAATGCATTGCACGGCTCCCATAGAAAGGAGAGGGAGTCGTTTTCCTTTTTCTTTTATTTTGAGTGTAAAATGTTCTAAATAAATATGATAAATAGGTTTGGAACTGTTTAATTATTTTTACAACTGAAATATTTTTTTTGTTATTACAGAGGGAACGTACCGAGAAAAGGTACCGTTGGGTACCGGAACCGAATTAAGGCCTAATATAAATATAATATATATAACTAAGGCCTATATAAAAGAGACTTCAGATACAGTATTAGGGGACCACTAAGGTCTATATAAAAGAGACTTCAGATACAGTATTAGGGGACCACTAAGGTCTATATAAAAGAGACTTCAGATACAGTATTAGGGGACCACTAAGGCCTATATAAAAGCATCCAAAAAGCAGCATGTCATAGGACCTTTTAAACAAAAAGGATCTTACTCTTTAACAGAAAGGTCTATCTCTGTAGGGATAATTTCCAATACACTTACAATAATAATCTGAGCCTGTCAGCTGAACTTTTAGTGGACGCTAACTGACACAAAAAGGGAAGTTTGGGGTCCCCTGCTGGAGCTGCTACCCCCGCGACCCGACCCCGGATAAGCGGATGAAGATGGATGGATAACTGACACAACTGAATATTTGCCCATTAGCGTTACATTGCAGCTTGGTTAACACTGGACCAATTCCATATATAGTGTTTCTATCAGTCACTTGGGCACAAAACATGGGAAAATAGGGTCCAGGTTGACACCTCAGAGTGTTT
>NC_135857.1:34408940-34418940 GCF_031162955.1 Sander vitreus | reverse complement strand
TGCCTTGGTCTTGGTCTTGACTTGGTTTCACCCTGCCTTGGTCTTGGTCTTGACTTGGTTTCACCCTGCCTTGGTCTTGGTCTTGACTTGGTTTCACCCTGCCTTGGTCTTGGTCTTGACTTGGTTTCACCCTGCCTTGGTCTTGGTCTTGACTTGGTTTCACCCTGCCTTGGTCTTGTTCTTGACTTGGTCTCGATACATGGTCTTGGCTACAACACTGCCATTTGGTTTAGGCGAGGGGTAGTCTATATCCACAATGTTCCACTTCCGGGATTGCTCCGATGGTTTTAGGCCGGATGTCCGTTACCTTCCTCTTTCTCTGTGTTGCCGTTCTAACCTCTGGATTTCTGAGGACTATGGTTAACTGCTCCTCAGGTCTCTGCAGGGTAAATCCAGACAGCTAGCTAGACTATCTGTCCAATCTGAGTTTTCTGTTGCACGACTAAAACATCTTTTAAACGTACACATCTTTCACCAAAACAAGTTCCTTCTCGAGGCTATTTAGCAGAGGCGCCGTGGCTCCGTCCGGAGCTTAGCACCGCCCAAGACGATTGTGATTGGTTTAAAGAAATGCCAATAAACCAGAGCAGGTTTCTCTCTCATCCAGGAATGCTGTGTGGACTAGCCAGACCTTCCTCTGCAGCGCCGCGGTGGAGGAAGGTCTGGCAAAGCGAGAGTACGTCAAACCTAACCACTAGAGGTGTGACAAGTCTTTCTCCCGTCTGGACGTTCCGACAAAATCAAACGTGTTTGATGTTATCCAAAGTTTTTAAGTCTTGGTAGTAAAGTTAAATCATGTGAATATTGTCACCAACCAATGGGTGCTCTCTTCCAGCACCAAACAAGAAGCAGCAGACGACTAGAGACATATTTCTTAATTGGTTAAAAAGTTGTCTTTAAAATAGTGTTAAAATCTCGTCTCGGGAGCTGAGTCTCGTCATACCTGCCTAGTGCCTTTACCCAAAATGGGCAAACAAGTTTACACTCCAAAATATAATGGAAAAATGTTCTGGCTTCAGTCTGACATTTCCAACATACAGTATTAGTCAGTAAGCCCTTCCTGTGGAGTTTAGAAGGAGTAAAACAGAACCTATGGATTAACTTATACTGAATAAATACCCCCTATAGCCAGTCTACCAATACTTTCTTTGCATGAATACAGCTCTAGTTTGGGGGCGTGCAGCACCGCCCCTTTACATCAGTCACTTCCCACATTTCAAAATGTCCTTTCCTCTCAGTGGTGTAGTTTAATGTATTTTAGCGGGTATACATGTACTATATAAATATATGGATCAGACTGGACTGGAGAAAGTTGGGGGCTCTGGATATTGAGTGTCACAGACTTCATTTTCTGCAATCTGATAGACTTTTATGCACCAACTTACGGTGGAAATACCTTTTATGTAGCCTATGCGAAGGAAAACATGCAGATGACAATTCAAAATATATAAAAAAATATAATATAAAGTATGTTGTTGTGTGTCATTGGGCATTTTTAAGTGGTTATATGGAAATCATGGAGCTTTCTTAGTGGGTATACTGCGTATATACCTGCGCATCATGTAGACTACACCACTGCTTCCTCTGCTCTCTGTTCACTAGACGCTGGTTATATCATCACGCTGTGAGCCTTCCTCCGTTTACCTTCACAGCTGAACATCCTCCAGGTTTTGCTGCAAACCGAAAACGGCACAAATGCTGATAAAGCTCCAACCCTTCGTCCCTTTGTTATTTTACTGCTAGTTTCAGCTTTCTGTCTCCACATACGCAGTCGTGGAATATAACTAAGTACATTTACTCCAGTACTGTACTAAATACAAATGTTGAGGTACTTGTACTTTTACTTGTAGTCTTTTCTTTTCATGCCACTTTCTACTTCTACTCCGCTACATTTCAGAGAGACATATTGTACTTTTTACTCCACTACATTCATCTGTTACAGCTTTAGTTACTAGTTACTTTACACATTAAGATTCTTGCACACAAAACCCATGTAGGATATAAAATCTGACGTTTAATTATAAAGTAAACTAGCCAACAATATATAACGTCCTACAAGTCCAGCTGACATGATTAGACCATTAAACACACAACTGTTTGTTTCAGATTTTATTGCATTGAGTACTTTTAATACTTTAACTACATTTTCCTGATGATACTTTCATACTTTTACTTAAGTAACATTTTCACTGCAGGACTTTTACTTCTAACAGAGTATTTGTTTGGTGTTTTAAGCCCCCAAAGTCGTCTTCCAGGCACCGCTGCCTGGAAGGCACTAGGATTAGGCAATGGTTAGGGTTAGGTGCCTTGAAGTCGACGTTGGGGGCTTAAAACACCATTGAGTTATTTTTTTAACAGTGCCGTATTACTTTTAGTAAAGGATCGGAGTACTTTTTCCACCGCTGCACACACGTTTTTATTTATTTAAATGAGTCTAAGCTTAGTCTTAAGTCTTTTTCCTCTCACCTCGATCTCCTCTTCAGCTCCGTATCAACATTAGGGTCCAACAAAAGCCGCTTTCATCTTAATGACATGAATTCACTTCCTCTCCTGCCACAGTGTGGAGCAGCGGAGGTGGTATCCTCATCATCTCAGCAGGGACGAGTCTTAATAGCGGAGACGCGCTGCTTCCTATCTTTCCCTTTATGCTGCTCTGTCTGACTGCTTCTGGTTTCCTGCAACATAATCCCTTTTCCTCTGCAGGGGCATGAAATATTACAGTATGTACTCTAGAGAAATCTTCTGGTATCAGAAAGAAACATCTGCCAACAGGGTGAGAAACAAACTACTTCAAATCAGGCCACTACCAGATATTATATGACCCTTTTTTAATGTGGAAATGTAAGCAGTGGAACTTCAGGCTACATTTACATCGCTACGTTTTGGTTTTTAAGCAGAGTTTTGAGCCAAAAGCTATCTCATCAACATCCTGGTATACTGGGCATAAACAGGAGGCAGTGTGGAGACTCCACCCACTGCTGGTAGTTGACATGGTAACGTTAACGTACGTTAAGTACGTAACGCTTTAAGTCTGAGAGAACGAGACATCGTGACCGTTAAGACCCGATCAGGAGGAGAAACGTTGGCGCCAGTGTCGGCGTTGCCAAAGGTCTCCGTTTGCGGCCGTTGAGACGGCAACACAACCCCGCAGACTCCAAACCAAAACGGGTCAGAAGTGTTTCCAAATGTCTCCGGTTTAGAGACTCGGAAACACCAGAGCAGAGGGAATGAGAGGGGGAAACACCAGAGCAGGGGGAATGAGAGGGGGAAACACCAGAGCAGGGGGAATGAGAGTGGGAAACGTAAGAGCAGGGGGAATGAGAGGGGGAAACGCCAGAGCAGGGGGGAATGAGAGGGGGAAACGCCAGAGCAGGGGGGAATGAGAGGGGGAAACGTCAGAGCAGGGGGAATGAGAGGGGGGGAAACGTCAGAGCAGGGGGGAATGAGAGGGGGAGACGCCAGAGCAGGGGGGAATGAGAGGGGGGGAGACGCCAGAGCAGGGGGGAATGAGAGGGGGAAACGCCAGAGCAGGGGGGAATGAGAGGGGGAAACGCCAGAGCAGGGGGGAAATGAGAGGGGGAAAACGCCAGAGCAGGGGGGAATGAGAGGGAGGAAACGCCAGAGCAGGGGGGAATGAGAGGGGGAAACGCCAGAGCAGGGGGGAATGAGAGGGGGAAACGCCAGAGCAGGGGGGAATGAGAGGGGGAAACGTCAGAGCAGGGGGGGAATGAGAGGGGGGAAACGCCAGAGCAGGGGGAATGAGAGGGGGAAACACCAGAGCAGAGGGAATGAGAGGGGGAAACACCAGAGCAGGGGGAATGAGAGTGGGAAACGTAAGAGCAGGGGGAATGAGAGTGGGAAACGTAAGAGCAGGGGGAATGAGAGGAGGAGACGCCAGAGCAGGGGGAATGAGAGGGGGAGACACCAGAGCAGGGGGAATGAGAGGGGGAAACGCCAGAGCAGGGGGAATGAGAGGGGGGAAACGCCAGAGCAGGGGGGAATGAGAGGGGGAAACGCCAGAGCAGGGGGGAATGAGAGGGGGGGAAACGCCAGAGCAGGGGGAATGAGAGGGGAAACGCCAGAGCAGGGGGGGAATGAGAGGAGGAGACGCCAGAGCAGGGGGAATGAGAGGGGGAAACGCCAGAGCAGGGGGAATGAGAGGGGGAAACAGTGGGTTTATTAAAAAAAACAAGATAAGAAGAGATGTTACACTGTTGAGACTCGGCCGTCTGTTTGTCCCGGCAGACAATTAGTTGTAGGCATCAAAGTCACGGAAGACGCACACACACACACACACAGACACACAGACACACAGACAGACAGACAGACAGACACATGCGCGCACACAAGCGAAAGCTGTCAGATAATCATATTGGGTGACGGAGCATCAATCATTACAGCCAATCAGACCTCTCTGCCAGCTCGTTTGTCCAATACGATGGCAGGGATTTATTTATTTTTTGTCCGTCTGGCTCAGCTGGTGATGTCTGTGACATCATCAGTGATGTCATTCAAAATACCAGGTGTGTGTGTGTGTGTGTGTGTGTGTGTTGTTGCAGTAACAGGAGGCCTTTTTGCATTCTTGAACCTCTGATATTTGAATCGTTGTCCTGCTTTAATTCAGCTGATGCAAATTAAGGGGGGTGTGTGTGTGTGTGTGTGTGTGTGTGTGTCCATATGTTCAACAGATGTTCATATTAATGTTTGTTCTCTCGAGATGTAAATGTCTTCATCTGAACCCGTCTATGTCTTTGTCTCTCCGTCTGTCTGTTGTCCCTCAGATCCAGAGAAGTCAGGCCAGAGACGTGTGTGTGTGTGTGTGTGTGTGTGTGTGTGTGTGTGGCTGTTGATAAAAATGTAACAGTTTGGGCTGTCCTCGACTAAAGAAACTCTTAGTCGACTTAACACTTAATATTGTCGTGTTGTCGATTAGTTGGTTCATTCGACAGGTGCAGAAGCACCGCTCTAAATGGTGTGTGTACCAGAGATGTGGAGCCAAACAAGTGAAGTCAAAGAGCACGACACCCTAGGCCATTTAAAAATTGCCTCCTGTTACAGCAACAACACACACACACACACACACACACACACACACACACACACACACACACTGATGCAGACAGACAGTGAGGAGGATCTATGTGACCTCTCATTGGTGCAGTGCTGAAGCCTTGGCCTCATAACTCTGCTTTTAGCACACACACACACACACACACACACACACACACACACACACACAGACGCGGAGTCCCTAGGTGGGAGTCTTGGATGATGAGTCCTTGGCCTGATTAGCCTCTTGTGGGGCGGGAGGAAGCACTTGATTTATGAGTCTGGGAGGCTGGAAGTACTTAGGTTGAGACACACACACACACACACACACACACACACACACACACACACACACTCTGTGTTACTTGTTGAGGGAAGGAAGGAAAGACATGAGGGAGGGAGGAGGAGACTGAAGAGGAGCGAAGAAAACCAAAGTTTGTAATAAAAGAAGGTGATGAAAACCTAGAAATGCATTTTATTTCTCTGGATGAAAATGAAGATATTTATTAACGAGGGACCTTCGTTTGTGGTCAGCCACATTCAAACACACCGTACGACCATACATAGTCTGTATGAATCATACCAGGTAAGATAAGGAAGTACAGAAGTTGTAAGAAGATGTAGTTAAGGGCACAAAGGCAAAGTTGGCAACACACTAACAGCTTTATAAGGTAATGAAATCAGTGTTGTTACTTTATGATGCAGAGAAACTGAAGAGACAGCAAGCAAAGAGAACACACACACATCCGGGAGGCTGCACCAAAACTGTGTGTGTGCGCGCATCTGTGTTTGTCTGTGTGCGTGCATGTCTTTGCTCGGAGGCTTTAAACCACCAAACAGTAATATATAAAAAGTAAGGGGACATAAAAGAATGGTATGTCATAATTATTGCAAAAGTCAATAAGCATAAATATACAATACAAATATGAAAACGTACTTAAAGAATATGTACAGTATAATCGGTTTAAAAATGAAAGAGCTGTACAGTTTAGTGCAAGTATGTCACACCTATTTTAGTTTATGTTGTGTATGCTTCTGCTTATGTTTCATATTTTGTCTTTTAAATGTGACGCACTTTGGGTTTACGTGCGATGAAAAGTTACTTCATGAATAAATGTGCCGTTCTGAGTGGGATGGGGAGTGTTATTTCTTTAAAAAGTCACACTGATCCTCTCCCTCTTTGTTTCCCAGCAGGTAGAGGCCACGTGATGTCAGGATGCCATGATTCCCACCAGACCCGCCCCCCTTCAGGTTGCCACGGTGAAGCCGTCCCCGCCGCTGAGGGCAGGGGACGGGAAGCGAGCCATATGGAGGCGTTTCCGGTTCCTTCAGAGTCTGCTTTGCTTTCCGCTGAGGAGGAAACGCAGCGAGGGGACGGCAGCTGGAGCCAAGATGGAGACCTGCAGGGGTGTGGACAGTGAGTGGGTCAGGGTTAGCCTAAAAATCTAGACGCACCCTAGCGGCAGCAAATGTAATTGGCAGCCAGGGTCGTCTAGCAACTCTCCGTTGGCTTGCAAGCTGGCTTGTCAGGTTAGGTCAGGGTATCCCTAGTCTATAGCCACGACGTTCCACTTCCGGGATTGCACCGTTGCCGACAGAAATTCCGTAGGATTTCACTCATTTAGGCCGGATGTCCGTCCCCTTCCTCTGTCTCTGTGTTGGCGTTCTAACCTCCGGTGGATTTGTGAGGACTCAGATCTCTGCCGGGTAAATCCAGACAGCTAGCTAGACTATCTGTCCAATCCAGTGTTGTAGTCGAGTCACCAACTGTCGAGGTCGAGTCTCGAGTACCCAGTGTTCGAGTCCGAGTCACCATTACCTGAGTCCGAGTCAAGTCACCATTACCTGAGTCCGAGTCAAGTCACCAATACCTGAGTCCGAGTCAAGTCACCAATACCTGAGTCCGAGTCAAGTCACAATACCTGAGTCCGAGTCAAGTCCCCATTACCTGAGTCCGAGTCAAGTCCCCATTACCTGAGTCCGAGTCAAGTCCCCATTACCTGAGTCCGAGCCAAGTCACCATTACCTGAGTCCGAGTCAAGTCCCCATTACCTGAGTCCGAGTCAAGTCCCCATTACCTGAGTCCGAGTCAAGTCCCCATTACCTGAGTCCGAGTCAAGTCCCCAATACCTGAGTCCGAGTCAAGTCCCCAATACCTGAGTCCGAGTCAAGTCCCCATTACCTGAGTCCGAGTCAAGTCCCCATTACCTGAGTCGAGTCAAGTCACCATTACCCTGAGTCAGTCAAGTCACCAATACCTGAGTCCGAGTCAAGTCACCATTACCTGAGTCCGAGTCAAGTCACCATTACCTGAGTCCGAGTCAAGTCACCAATACCTGAGTCCGAGTCAAGTCACCAATACCTGAGTCCGAGTCAAGTCACCAATACCTGAGTCCGAGTCAAGTCCCCATTACCTGAGTCCGAGTCAAGTCCCCATTACCTGAGTCCGAGTCAAGTCCCCATTACCTGAGTCCGAGTCAAGTCCCCATTACCTGAGTCCGAGTCAAGTCCCCAATACCTGAGTCCGAGTCAAGTCCCCATTACCTGAGTCCGAGTCAAGTCACCAATACCTGAGTCCGAGTCAAGTCACCAATACCTGAGTCCGAGTCAAGTCCCCATTACCTGAGTCCGAGTCAAGTCCCCATTACCTGAGTCCGAGTCAAGTCCCCATTACCTGAGTCCGAGTCAAGTCCCCATTACCTGAGTCCGAGTCAAGTCCCCATTACCTGAGTCCGAGTCAAGTCCCCAATACCTGAGTCCGAGCCAAGTCACCAATACCTGAGTCCGAGTCAAGTCACAATACCTGAGTCCGAGTCAAGTCCCCAATACCTGAGTCCGAGTCAAGTCCCTAATACCTGAGTCCGAGTCAAGTCCCCAATACCTGAGTCCGAGTCAAGTCCCCAATACCTGAGTCCGAGTCAAGTCACCATTACCTGAGTCCGAGTCAAGTCCCCAATACCTGAGTCCGAGTCAAGTCCCCAATACCTGAGTCCGAGTCAAGTCCCCAATACCTGAGTCCGAGTCAAGTCCCCAATACCTGAGTCCGAGTCAAGTCCCCAATACCTGAGTCCGAGTCAAGTCCCCAATACCTGAGTCCGAGTCAAGTCCCCATTACCTGAGTCCGAGTCAAGTCCCCAATACCTGAGTCCGAGTCAAGTCCCCAATACCTGAGTCCGAGTCAAGTCCCCAATACCTGAGTCCGAGTCAAGTCTTGAGTCGTCAAGGTTGAGTCTGTGTTGAATGCCAAGACTGCCTACATTGCTCCACTCTGGCACCTTTTAAAGAGCTGATATACTAATAAACTGCCGCTAGGGGTCTCTCAATCAAAACAATGGATGGTAAACACAGACGTTTGATGACGTTGGGAAGTTGCGTGTAATTATGGGAGTTTTTTTGCTAAACACTATCGATTAAATGCATCTGTTCACGGACGAGTTTACCCATTCAAGTTTATTCACGTTACGTTTAGTAACGTTTATTCATGTCATGCTAATAAAATAGCTGCAATCTGTATTGGTAGCTAGCTGACCAGTTAGCTAGTGAGCCAGCAAGCTAACATTAGTGGCTAACGTTAGCAGGTTTTACCACACTATCCCAGTATATTTCACATGCCAATGTCACCTTTTGGATTTTACCGGGCGGACGGGGTTTGTTGTAACGCTAGCTAGCTACTCAACGAGGCTGAGAGACGGGTGTGGGTGGGGATTGCCGGGGGAATCTCCGCGATGGCGAGCACGTTCGATTGCTGTTGTCAGCAGCATGAGAACATGTTCCAGCTGCAGATCTCCCCCTTCACTTTTCTATTATCTTAACTATTCGTTTTGGTGCTTAACCCACCTGTTGTCGGGTTAATTTAGCTAGCTAACTGTGGCTCTCTCTAGAGTCACTCCGAACCACACGAACATTCATTATTACACCCTCCATGTTTTGCGTCCGTTTCTCGTCCGTTCTTGTGTCTTGACGTTAGAGAAGCCAGCAGGCCATGTTGTGTGTTCATAGCCGTCTGCCGTTCCTCTGTTTCCCAGGCTGGGGAGGAAGTGGCTCCTCTGGCACGACTTCATGACAGAACACGCCCACCTGGACGCCTGGCTGCGATTGGCTGAGCAGGCTGTCGGTTCCCCTGGCCCCGCCCACGTCGCCTACGTCACCGCCAAGGAGGACGTGAGGAAGTTCGAGGTGAGGAGAAATGAAACGCCAAAGATCCAAACGAACTAAACGTTGACATCGCTGCAAACGAGAGCGAGTTCGCATTTGAAGTCAGGCTTCAATCATTGACGGGATTAAAAGGGACGTTGCATTTTCATTTCAAAGGAAATGTGGAGGAGTTTCACTTTGAACAACGTGAAAATATCATTTTACTTAGTTTTTTCACAGATTTCTTACTGAATCTGTTCTCTTCCTCTTCCTTTTCACCTTCGATTGGCCGGCATTTTAATGATTCCCTCTTTATCATTCATTCAGTCTTATCTGTGTTTGACATCATTGCCAAATTAAACTATGTGTGTGTCTAGTTTAAGTTTATATCCTTTTATATAGTGCTTTCAGTGCCTCACAAAGACGGAAACATATGTATACAAGCATAAAAACACACGTATATACATGGATATAGTGGAAATACAAATATATACTGTACAATGTAAACCTTTGATGTACATTTACAGCTGAAATCTCACAGTATCTTCCTGTTTTAATGTTATACAGGATCATAATGTAAGTGGCAATGCATTCTGGGAGAAAACAATAGTAATATTACAGCGCTATCTGAGAATGATACAGATTACAGGTATTTACTATTAATAGAAATGCATCTTGGGAGAATAAAGGTAAAGGCGGGAGTTAGACTTGCACATTTCACTTTGGCTTTTAAGGAAAAAAAATGTTTAGGATTAGGAGATAATGATTTCTGAGACAATATTTATAACCTATTTATTACATATTATAGGATACAGCT
>NC_135857.1:34403940-34406440 GCF_031162955.1 Sander vitreus | reverse complement strand
GGTATTTGGCTCCTAAAACACAGGACTTTCAAGCTGGGGAGCGGAGTTCATGTGAAGAAATTAACAATTAGTATACAGCTGTTATACATCATATCATCCATACAGAGATAGTAGTATACAGCTGTTATACATCATATCATCTATACAGGGATAGTAGTATACAGATGTTATACATCATATCATCCATACAGGGATAGTAGTATACAGCTGTTATACATCATATCATCCGTACAGGGATAGTAGTATACAGATGTTATGCATCATATCATCCATACAGAGATAGTAGTATACAGCTGTTATACATCATATCATCCATACAGAGATAGTAGTATACAGCTGTTATACATCATATCATCTATACAGGGATAGTAGTATACAGATGTTATACATCATATCATCTATACAGGGATAGTAGTATACAGCTGTTATACATCATATCATCTATACAGGGATAGTAGTATACAGCTGTTATACATCATATCATCTATACAGGGATAGTAGTATACAGCTGTTATACATCATATCATCCGTACAGGGATAGTAGTATACAGATGTTATGCATCATATCATCCATACAGAGATAGTAGTATACAGCTGTTATACATCATATCATCTATACAGGGATAGTAGTACAGCTGTTATACATCATATCATCCATACAGGGATAGTAGTATACAGCTGTTATACATCATATCATCCATACAGAGATAGTAGTATACAGCTGTTATACATCATATCATCTATACAGGGATAGTAGTATACAGCTGTTATACATCATATCATCCGTACAGGGATAGTAGTATACAGATGTTATGCATCATATCATCCATACAGAGATAGTAGTATACAGCTGTTATACATCATATCATCCATACAGAGATAGTAGTATACAGCTGTTATACATCATATCATCCATACAGGGATAGTAGTATACAGCTGTTATACATCATATCATCCATACAGGGATAGTAGTATACAGATGTTAAGACATATTAAAATATATGACACACTGATATCAGTGTACAAGTTCAGGTATCAGAATCGGTATCTGGAAGCAAAAAAATGGTATCGGACCATCTCTAATGGCAACAAAACTGTTGGCGCGTCCCACATGATACAAGCCTTCTGTGATCTCACGCACACACCCCCTCCTCCACGCAGCTGCTAGTAGCCAAGGAGGACATGGAGGATAAAAAAAAACATGATGGACTCTTCAGAGACGTCATTATCTTCACTGCGCGGAAAAGTCGCCACAATCTTCTGAACATACGTACGTTAGCTTTGGAGCAACTCATTTGGCAACGGCTTGAATGTAACGTTAACGTTCATTAATACCCAAAAAGTTACGCACTAAAGCTTTAGAATAAATAAAAGGAGATTGTACTGAATATAAGGGCGTTTTCACACCTACCTCATTTGGTCCGGACTTTCGGACTTTTCAGTTTAGTCCATCCATCCATCCATCTTCGTACGCTTATCCGGGGTCGGGTCGCGGGGTAGCAGCTCCAGCAGGGGACCCCAAACTTCCCTTTCCGAGCCACATTAACCAGCTCCGACTGGGGGGATCCCGAGGCGTTCCCAGGCCAGGTTAGAGATATAATCCCTCCACCTAGTCCTGGGTCTTCCCGAGACCTCCTCCCAGCTGGACGTCCCTCCACCTAGTCCTGGGTCTCCCCCGAGGCCTCCTCCCAGCTGGACGTCCCTCCACCTAGTCCTGGGTCTCCCCGAGGCCTCCTCCCAGCTGGGACGTCCCTCCACCTAGTCCTGGGTCTCCCCGAGGCCTCCTCCCAGCTGGGACGTGCCTGGAACACCTCCCTAGGGAGGCGCCCAGGGGCATCCTTACCAGATGCCCGAACCACCTCAACTGGCTCCTTTCGGCGCGAAGGAGCAGCGGCTCTACTCGAGCTCCTCACGGATAACTGAGCTTCTCACCCCTATCTCTAAGGGAGACGCCAGCCCCCCCTCCTGAGGAAACCCCATTTCGGCCGCTTGTACCCTGGATCTCGTTCTTTCGGTCATGACCCAGCCTTCATGACCATAGGTGAGACTAATCTGTTTCAGTTTAGTCTGAACCAAAATTGCAGGTTGGTCCGATCAAAAGAGGTCTCGGTCCGGACCAAACTGAACCATGGTTGGATTCGGTGAAACCACTTTTCGGATGGTTCCGACTTTTGGACCAATTACAGGAAGTTAGGCAACTATGTACCATAGAAGAACAACAAAAAACCCCGAAAAAAACAACAACCTTTTTGGCACTACGAGAACTCACATTTCTCGTGAGTGCGGCGCTTGTAGTTGGTGCTGACGTTGTTGCTGCTGGTAGTAATACCATAATAACGCAATCGTGATTTTGCTCATTCATTTGTTCGTTCATTTTCATTCCTACGGAAAAGAATACCCGCCGAAAAAATGCCAAAATGACAACACGCCAACGTCACGCGCCTGCCTGTCTACTCGCCAATCAAAGGGAAGACGCAACACACGTGCGTGGTGACGACGC
>NC_135857.1:34298940-34398940 GCF_031162955.1 Sander vitreus | reverse complement strand
TGTCCGTTGTTTATTTCTAAAGAAACACGACAACGTATAAAAGGCTCCATTACCTTGTAGCTCACGTTATGGCTCCGTAGCAGACGTTTTCATAACAATAGGCTAACGATTGGGTCATAACCACGAGACTTCCTGTCTCATAGTAGAGGAGTTACCGTATAGTACAGGAGAAGCTCTCAGGCAGTTTGGACTTCCATCAGCTGTTTAAGTGTAATGACTAATGTTAACTATCATTTTAGTGATCAATAATGAGCCTGTGTCTATGTTATCTCCTTACATATACCTACGCTCTCCGTCTCTGCTAGATTGGGAATGATTGAGATTTCTCTTGGCACAGCTACCAGAAGACTTCCAACTTTCAGACAGGTTGCTCACGTCACATCTACGTCTTCAAGCTCAGTTGGAGGCTGCTCAGTAACGCTCAGCCATCACCGGGAAAGAGCTTCTAATGTCCTTCACTGGTCTCCGTCCAGAGACACGGGACCTGGTGGTCCATTTTATATACTCTCTATGGTTCAACCTCCGTTTGTCAAGTTTTCCCAAATCTCCACTCTGGCCGGAGGTTTTAGAAAGACTGGTTTTCTGATGCGACTTCTCCGTTGGCGTGTAAACGAAGGGCACAAACGAAGGGAAATGTCTCCGTTTCTCAAACTAACCATGTACGTGTAAACGGGGGCCTCAGAGAGACATTCCTGTCTCCCAGCCTCTTACAGTCAGGTCCATAAATATTGGGACATCGACACAATTCTAATCTTTTTGGCTCTATACACCACCACAATGGAGTTGAAATGAAACGAACAAGATGTGCTTTAACTGCAGACTTTCAGCTTTAATTTGAGGGTATTTACATCCAAATCAGGTGAACGGTGTAGGAATTACAACAGTTTGTATATGTGCCTCCCACTTTTTAAGGGACCAAAAGTAATGGGACAGATTAACAATCATAAATCAAACTTTCACTTTTTAATACTTGGTTGCAAATCCTTTGCATTCAATTCCAGCCTGAAGTCTGGAAGGCATAGACATCACCAGACGCTGGGTTTCATCCCTGGTGATGCTCTGCCAGGCCTCTACTGCAACTGTCTTCAGTTCCTGCTTGTTCTTGGGGCATTTTCCCTTCAGTTTTGTCGTCAGCAAGTGAAATGCATGCTCAATCAGATTCAGGTCAGGTGACTGACTTGGCCATTGCATAACATTCCACTTCTTTCCCTTAAAAAACTCTTTGGTTGCTTTCGCAGTATGCTTCGGGTCATTGTCCATCTGCACTGTGAAGCGCCGTCCAATGAGTTCTGAAGCATTTGGCTGAATATGAGCAGATAATATTGCCCGAAACACTTCAGAATTCATCCTGCTGCTTTTGTCAGCAGTCACATCATCAATAAATACAAGAGAAGCAGTTCCATTGGCAGCCATACATGCCCACGCCATGACACTACCACCACCATACTTCACTGATGAGGTGGTATGCTTTGGATCATGAGCAGTTCCTTTCCTTCTCCATACTCTTCTCTTCCCATCACTCTGGTACAAGTTGATCTTTGTCTCATCTGTCCATAGGATGTTGTTCCAGAAATGTGAAGGCTTTTTAGATGTTGTTTGGCAAACTCTAATCTGGCCTTCCTGTTTTTGAGGCTCACCAATGGTTTTACATCTTGTAGTGAACCCTCTGTATTCACTCTGGTGAAGTCTTCTCTTGATTGTTGACTTTGACACACATACACCTACCTCCTGGAGAGTGTTCTTGATCTGGCCAACTGTTGTGATGGTGTTTTTCTTCACCAGGAAAGTATTCTTCGGTCATCCACCACAGTTGTTTTCCGTGGTCTTCCGGGTCTTTTGGTGTTGCTGAGCTCACCGGTGCGTTCTTTCTTTTTAAGAATGATCCAAACAGTTGATTTGGCCACACCTAATGTTTTTTGCTATCTCTCTGATGGGTTTGTTTAGATTTGTCAGCCTAATGATGGCTTGCTTCACTGATAGTGACAGCTCTTTGGATCTCATATTGAGAGTTGACAGCAACAGATTCCAAATGCAAATAGCACACTTGAAATGAACTCTGGACCTTTTATCTGCTCCTTGTAAATGAGATAATGAGGGAATAACACACACCTGGCCATGGAACAGCTGAGCAGCCAATTGTCCCATTACTTTTGGTCCCTTAAAAAGTGGGAGGCACATATACAAACTGTTGTAATTCCTACACCGTTCACCTGATTTGGATGTAAATACCCTCAAATTAAAGCTGAAAGTCTGCAGTTAAAGCACATCTTGTTCGTTTCATTTCAACTCCATTGTGGTGGTGTATAGAGCCAAAAAGATTAGAATTGTGTCGATGTCCCAATATTTATGGACCTGACTGTATATCCAGGGGCGGGGCCACCCTCAATCAGAAATCAGTTTATTCACCTGAGATGAACCGAGAGGAAAAAGAGAGCGGGGCGGGGAGCGCGTAACAGCAGCCGAAATGTAAAAAATGTGGTTAGTTGCAAAGCGCCGTTGATTCTGTTTATGATTCCATTTAATGGAAGCAGAGGTCGTGTTGTGGAGGAGCTCTGTGTAAGCACCTTGGCTTCCCCCCTCCTCCTCCTCCTCCTCCTCCTCCTCCTCCTGCACAAATCACCCTGGTCTTTTATCACGATGATGTCATTGTGCAAAATGATGAGCCTCAGCTTTGCATAACATGAATCGGAGAACGTTTCGAACATGCCTGAAAACATGTATTATGTCTGATGTTGTACTTGACTTTCCAAATTATTCTTATGGATTCAAATGTTATACGTACATACATAATATACGATGGTCTTATAAAATGTGACGCAGAGAATGAAGTACCCAACAGCAGGAAATCATAACAATGACACCATTAAAATTCTGCTTACACATTCATGCTCAGGAATATTTGTTGCAGTGATATAAAAGAAAATAATGAAACACTGACGGGAGACATTTTATCTGCATAATGAGTACTTTTACCTTTTTGTACCAAAAGTACATTCTGACAAAAGTACTTAACACACACACACACGCACGCACGCACATACAGACACACACACACAAATACACAGACACACAAACGCACACATACCTACACACACACACACACACACACATACATATCTACACACACACACACACACACACACACACACACACACCCCCCTACACACACACACACACACACACATATCTACACACACACACACACACACACACACACACACACACACACACACACACACACACACACACATACATACATATCTACACACACACACACACACACACACACACACACACACACACACACACACACACACACACACACACACACACACACACACACACACATATCTACACACACACACACACCTACACACACACACCTACACACACACACACACACACACATATCTACACACACACACACACACACACACACATATCTACACACACACACACACACACACACACACATACACACACACACCTACACACACACACACACACCTACACACACACACACACACACACACACACACACACACACACACCTACACACACACACACACACCTATATACACACACACACCTACACACACACACACACACACACACACACACACACACACACACACACACACACATGAATGCAGGACTTTAACCTGTAGAGTATTTTAAAACACTAAATACTTCCTCCTCCACTGTACGTCAGTTTGCCTCTGCCCGACATCTTGTTTTGCATTTAATGTTCATTTGTTCTTCTTCTCTTTATTCTCGTCTTCCTCCTCTTTCTCTTCCTCTTTTCCCCCTCCTCCTCTTCATCCTTCTTGACCTCCTCCTCCTCCTCATTATCTGGCTTTTAATTATGTCTAACCTGTTTGTGTCTCAACCTGTTTCTATGTGCTCGTACTTTATCGTTCCATCGCAGTATAGACTGTTCACGTTACAGCCCTTTACTTAGTTTCTAATACTTCTGTTTTACGTATATAACATATGGTCTATTGGGGGGGGGACTAGGGCTGCACGATATGAGGAAAATACCTAATTATTATTATTTTATCTTTGTGAAGGCATCCCTTTGGTGCAAACAAAGTGAGATATAAATGATATTAACTGTCCCTCCAGGTGTTTGAGGACGACTGGATTCTGTCTCAGGCTACAGACTCCGGTTGCCCTTCAGAGACTCTTTTAGAGGAAGAGGGAGCGCTTGATAAAGCCCACCTGGGCCTCCCTGCATTCCCAAACCCTCCCGAAGGTAAAGCTACATTACATTTCAGGCATTAGATCAAAAATAAACGTACAAAGCTTATGTATTAACTTAAGTATCTAAAGAAACACCATTTCTGCATTTTTTCTTCTCTAGATTTCAGCCAATCATCTTACCCTCCCTCCCCTTCCTCGCCTACCCATGAGCACCTGGTGCTGGAGTGGGACCCCTCGGTTGATATCGGACGCTCTGTCTCCCACGACGATGCCGACTCGTCCTATTTCAGTGCCAGTGCAGGTAGGAAAAGACCAAACGTTTTCAAAATGACAGAAAAAAAAAACCTTTGACTCATTGCTTCTCGGCCGCTTTCAGATCTAACCTCTGTGTGTGTGTGTGTGTGTGTGTGTGTGTGTGTGTGTGCAGGTATGTGTCACAGAGATGGCGTGAAGAGGCGGAGCTACCTCAGCTCTCTCGGCTCTCAGTCGGATATCAGCAATGACATCACCAACCAGGAAGCAGAGTTGGTGAGTTTGAACAACCTTCTTGGGTTTTCTAATACAAAATAAATGTTTTTTTGGAGGGAAAGGACAAGGTTGACATCATTAATTCCAAAAATATCAGGAAAAAAAAACAGCATTTGCGGAGCAAAGCAGAAAATATAGATATTCTTTGTATTTTATTGTGACATTGCCGGGCTTGCGTCAAAACATAAATGCATGTTGATTAAAATGAAATGAAATAGTAAGTCATAATGCTCTCTCAGGTGTCCCAGTGTGCGAAGTTATTGCCCCCAGTTTGGAGTTTTTGAGACGGAGGCTAAGCAGTGTCCTGCTGTGGACGGGGGGCAGCAGCTAAACACATAGACACCTAAAACAAGCTATATCAGTTCACGTGGACGCCATATTTAGAGTATTTTCGGCGCTGTACCTTGCCGTCAGACAGCCTTCTACGAACGGGGAACTGAAGCCGTCATCTCTGCTCTCCTCAAAGCCACCAGACTACTTTGACAAAAACAGTCATTTTACCTCGCAGAACACGGGAGTTGATGCTCTACCGCTGCCTCCCATCGCTCAGTTAGTTAGGGTCCTGTCTTGCACCCGGCGCACGCAGCGCAGCACGAAGCTCGACGCAAGCGTCTTTGCTAGTTTAAGACCGACGCAGTTGTCAGTTTCCCGTCCAGCGCCCGTGTCGTTTAAATAGCAAACGCACCTGCGCCCATCTGTGGCCCATACACAGGGAGGTGTGTTCAGGTGCATTCTGGGCGTGCTGGTCTTACAGGGAGGTGTGTTCAGGTGCGTGCTGGTCTTACAGGGAGGTGTGTTCAGGTGTATTCTGGGCGTGCTGGTCTTACAGGGAGGTGTGTTCAGGTGCATTCTGGGCGTGCTGGTCTTACAGGGAGGTGTGTTCAGGTGCATTCTGGGCGTGCTGGTCTTACAGGTAGGTGTGTTCAGGTGCATTCTGGGCGTGCTGGTCTTACAGGGAGGTGTGTTCAGGTGCGTGCTGGTCTTACAGGGAGGTGTGTTCAGGTGCGTGCTGGTCTTACAGGGAGGTGTGTTCAGGTGCATTCTGGGCGTGCTGGTCTTACAGGGAGGTGTGTTCAGGTGCATTCTGGGCGTGCTGGTCTTACAGGGATGTGTGTTCAGGTGTATTCTGGGCGTGCTGGTCTTACAGGGAGGTGTGTTCAGGTGCGTGCTGGTCTTACAGGGAGGTGTGTTCAGGTGCATTCTGGGCGTGCTGGTCTTACAGGGAGGTGTGTTCAGGTGCATTCTGGGCGTGCTGGTCTTACAGGGAGGTGTGTTCAGGTGCATTCTGGGCGTGCTGGTCTTACAGGTAGGTGTGTTCAGGTGCATTCTGGGCATATTGCTATCTGGAGCAGCAGGGAAGTGATGGCACCATTGACTAACAAAAACCTGGTCTAAAGTCAATAACGCAGCATTTCATTGTTATTTTAACAGAGCATTGGTAAAATGCTCCTAGGCTCGTGCACAGCGCGCACACACTATGCTTGTTACACACACAGGGACGCACAGCAGCACACACACATGCAGAAGATTACAAATGAAACTAGAACTGCGAGCAGTTATGACGGGGGTCCAAGCCTCCAGGTGCCAGTCGCCCCCGATGACCCGGGGAGCGTGTGAAAGCGGGACTCAAAGTGTAACGGTGGGGAGGCAAACGTCGGGAAATATCAAGAGGTGTGAGCCAAGAGGTCTGCGGTACGTTGCCGTTGCAAATATCCCATTAACATTGATTGAGTAAAAGGGCCAAAACTGGTCTACGTTGACTATAGCGCTTCTACCTCAATTATGGCGCCCCCTAAAGGCCAATCATCACCAAATCTGGTATAGAGCCGCAGAGTGGCATGTCGAACAATAATGTCAAGTTTTGTGATGATAGCATTTACTGCGGCAGAGATATTGCCATTGCAAATTTCCCATTTAAAACGTTAATTTGGTAAAGAGGCTCGGAGTGAGATGTCGAACGATACTACCAACTTTTGCTCCGATACCTATTCATTTGGCCGAGATATGCTAAAGTTTGTATTTCGTAGCTAGCTACGGAATTTAGTTTGGTCGTAAATTGCATATAGTTTTACGTAGCAAAATTCTTTTGATAACTTTTGGTCAGGTCGGTGTGGTGATGCTACGTACCAGGTTTCGTGCAGATTGGTTGCATGGCCTAGGAGGAGTTCAAAAAAGTTGGTATTGCGCGATATTGCGAAAAAACTCAGCGGAAATGGGCGAGGCCTATGTCATCAGATTCAGCTCGATTCAAGGAACACGTGGATATAAGGTTTTCTAATGTGCGATATGTAACGTGGGAGTTATAGGCAAAAACACATTTGACGTCATTATAGCGCCACCTAGTGGTCCATATGTGTAATTTTTGGTATGTGAGGTCCATGAGTCATTGTACATCTACGCTGTAAATTTGAAGTTGCTCACATTAGTGTAAGTGGTTAATCCAAACCTGGGTCCTATAAGCCACGCCCACTTTGACCAATCAGTACCCTGCTGGAGGCGTGGCCTCAGGAGTGGCCCTAGATGGTACCCTCAAAATTTCATAAAAAACTTTTTGTACTTGTAGCGCCCCCTAGTGGCCCCTTTATAATTAGTTTTGTAGACCCAGAGGGTCATGGCAAACAAGAATCTAAAATTTGGCTTTGATAGCATTTATTTGGGCCGAGATATGGCAAAGTTTGCGTTTTCGTAGCTAGCTACACAAATTTGTTCGTGCGTAATTTGCGCAATTTTTATCCGATAAAAATTCTTTTGATACATTTTGTCAGGTCGGTCTGGAGATGCTACCTGCCGAGTTTCGTGCAGATCAGTCGCACGGTATAGGAGGAGTTAGTAAAAATAGGTTTACGATAAATCAGGATTTTTCGCGCATAAAAGTAAAGGCAGAAATGGGCGTGGCCTATATCGGGAGATTCAGCTTAATTCAGGGAACGCGTGGATATGTGTATTTTTAATGTGCGATGTACGGTTTGGGAGTTATAAGGCCAAACACACTTTTTTTCTCCTGCTATAGCGCCACCTAGTGGTGGAAGTGGCTGAATGTTTTTGTGTGAGGTCCTTGCAGGGATCTGGACCAGTCCTTAAAATGGCACCCCCACGCCATGTACGGCTTAGGCTGTAGCATCAGTTTTATCAACGGAAAAATAATAATCCTTAGGAAAGCAATAGGGTTGCCCAGCGCCGCTGGATCTGTTCCCAGCCCCCTCGGAATGGGAGATGATCTCTGATTGGTTGATTGCATGTTACGCCCAAAACACACCTATGAATTAATGAAGACACTAACTGCACGTACAGACCGTTGGTGACTTGAGCTGCAAAAGCAGCTCTGGCCGCCCTGTCGAGGACGCTGTCAACACACGATTGAAGAAAAAGCACGAGCAGCCAATACATTGACACTAGAAACCTTTTATAAATGACATATCTAATGACAGATATTGTATTTGTTGTTGGCGGCAGCGGTGTCTGTTAGCAGTTAGCTCGCTCGTTAGCCTCTGAACCGCAGCAGAATGCAGGCAGAGCGAGCAGCCGCCAGACTCTAACCTCTGTTGATCCGTGCAAGTAGGGCTGGGCGATGTGTGTATATATATCAGTAATGTGGATATAATGACCAAGTGGGTAAAGGTAAATAATAGAACAGTTACAACAGTCTGGTAAGTTCAGCCAATGACATCACTTTACTGTGATGCAGCCTTTAAAACCAGGAAAAGACACTAATGTCATATCACGATATTACGATATCCAAAATCTGAGACGATATCTAGTCTCATATCACGATATCGATATAATATCAACATATTGCCCAGCTCTACGTGCAGGACTTCACTGTGAGCAGACTGTTTAGAGACCATGTGACCAGCAGGTAACGTTAACTGGTCCCTATACGCAAACAACGTCATATCATAAACGAAAGGGAACCCAGCAACAGCGATGATGAGCTTCTCCTCCACTTTCGGTAGGAACCAAAGTTTACATCGTATGTTTCTCCGGAATCAGCCAGCGCGAAGGACGTCTATATTCCGACTGGTTGCTGGCGTTTGCCGCTGAACCGCCTCACAGCTCATTACCATAAAGTTGACCTACTTTCAACTTTCTGATTGACGCTCTGGTCGCTCAAAACGCCCAAAACGTGAGCCGGCGTCCATTGAAAATGCAGACTGATCTCACTAAGTGGCGTATGTATGACACGCCAATTCCTACGCCGTTTTTGCGTGCCATAAAGACACATACTCGTTTTTTATCGTGGTTATCAACGCCGTTTACATGTGACTTATCGCCGTAGCGAGTAGTATGAAAGGACGGACGGGTAAAACACAGGACTTTCACCCAGAAGGGCCGGGTTCGCGTCCCGCGTGTGGCGTTTATCAGCTGTCTTCTTTTGTTTTTTTAATAAAGCCTTCCCCAATGTTCTTTTCCTAAACCCAACCGTTCATTGTTTCCTTAAGCGTGTGACGTTGGTCACCGTCGTGTTTTTGTCGTTTACACGCGTGTGATGTTGTTCTCGCGATAGAACGGCACGTGCCGTGTATGTTAACATCTGCTGTTACAGCGTAGCTCAAAATGCGTACAGATACCAAAAAAAATACAAAACCAGCAATAATTCACGTTCAGAAGTCAGAGCCACTGTCTGTCTGTCTGTCTCTCCGTCTGTCTGCCTGTCTCTCTCTCCGTCTGTCTGTCTGTTTCTCTTTTTCTCTCTCTCTCTGTCTCTCTGTCTGTCTGTCTGTCTGTCTGTCTCTTTCTCTCTGTCTGTCTGTCTGTCTGTCTCTCTTTCTGTCTGTCTCTCTCTGTCTTTCTCTCTGTCTCTCTTTCTCTCTCTTTTCTCTCTCTCTGTCTGTCTGTCTGTCTCTTTCTCTCTCTCTTTCTCTCCGTCTGTCTGTCTGTCTCTTTCTGTCTGTCTCTCTCTGTCTTTCTCTCTTTCTGTCTGTCTCTCTCTGTCTCTCTGTCTTTCTCTCTGTCTCTCTTTCTGTATGTCTCTCTCTCTCTGTCTGTCTGTCTCTCTCTCTGTCTGAGTCTGTCTCTCTCTCTATCTGTCTGTCTCTCTCTCTTTCTCTCTTTCTGTCTGTCTCTCTCTGTCTTTCTCTCTGTCTCTCTTTCTCTCTCTCTCTGTCTGTCTGTCTGTCTGTCTCTCTCTCTGTCTCTCTTTTTCTCTCTGTCTGTCTCTCTCTCTCTCTCTCTTTCTCTCCGTCTGTCTGTCTGTCTCTTTCTGTCTGTCTCTCTCTCTTTCTCTCTTTCTGTCTGTCTCTCTCTGTCTTTCTCTCTGTCTCTCTTTCTGTATGTCTCTCTCTCTCTCTGTCTGTCTGTCTCTCTCTCTGTCTGAGTCTGTCTCTCTCTCTATCTGTCTGTCTCTCTCTCTTTCTCTCTTTCTGTCTGTCTCTGTCTTTCTCTCTGTCTCTCTTTCTCTCTCTATCTGTCTGTCTGTCTCTTTCTCTCTGTCTCTCTTTTTCTCTCTGTCTGTCTGTCTCTCTTTCTCTCTGTCTGTCTCTGTCTCTCTTTCTCTCTCTCTTTCTCTCCGTCTGTCTGTCTGTCTCTTTCTGTCTGTCTCTCTCTGTCTCTCTGTCTTTCTCTCTGTCTCTCTTTCTGTCTGTCTCTTTCTCTCTGTCTGTCTGTCTCTCTGTCTCTCTCTGTCTTTCTCTCTTTCTGTCTGTCTCTCTCTGTCTCTCTGTCTTTCTGTCTGTCTGTCTGTCTCTCTCTCTGTCTGAGTCTGTCTCTCTCTCTATCTGTCTGTCTGTCTCTCTTTCTGTCTGTCTCTCTCTCTTTCTCTCTCTATCTGTCTGTCTGTGTCTTTCTCTCTGTCTCTCTTTTTCTCTCTGTCTGTCTGTCTCTCTTTCTCTCTGTCTGTCTCTGTCTCTCTTTCTCTCTCTCTTTCTCTCCGTCTGTCTGTCTGTCTCTTTCTGTCTGTCTCTCTCTGTCTTTCTCTCTTTCTGTCTGTCTCTCTCTGTCTCTCTGTCTCTCTCTCTCTCTCTCTGTCTGAGTCTGTCTCTCTCTATCTGTCTGTCTGTCTGCCTCTGCTGCTGCTCTGTCTGTCTGTCTGTCTATCTCTCTGTCTGAGTCTGTCTTTCTATCTGTCTGTCTGTCTCTCTTCTGTCTGTCTCTCTCTCTTTCTCACTCTGTCTGTCTCTGTCTTTCTCTGCTCTCTTTTTCTCCCTATCTGTCTGTCTGACTTTTTCTCTGTCTCTCTTTTTCTCTCTGCATCTGTCTCTCTTTCTCTGTCTGTTTCTATCTCTCTACTCTGCCTTCGTCGTTGTCTGTCTCTTTCTGTCTGTCTCTCTCTTCTTCTGTCTCTCTTTCTTCTTTCTGTATGTCCTCTTTCTGTCTCTCTCCCTCTGTCTTTCCCCGTCCTCTCTGCAGTCTCTCGTCTCGTCCGCTGTCTGTCTGTCTCTCCGTCTGGGTCTGTCTCTCTTTCATCTGTCTGTCGTCTCTCTTTCGTCTGCTTTCTCTCTCTATCTGTCTGTCTGTCTCTTTCTTTCTGTCTCTCTTTTTCTTTGTCTGTCGTCTCTCTCTCTGCTGTTCTGTTTCTTTCTCTCATCTCTCTGTCTCTGTCTCTCTGTCTGTCTGTCTCTCGTCTGTCTCTCTGTCTGCATGTCTCTCTCTCTGTCTCTCTCTCTCTGTCTGAGTCTGTCTCTCTCTCTATCTGTCTGTCTGTCTGCCTCTGCTGCTGACACACTCTGTAGAGAGAGAGAGAGAAATAAGACAGAAACAGAGAGGAGATCAGACATTTGAATATGGTCCCCCCCGTCTGTTTCACACCCACACACACTGTTGAACTGCTGGTGAACCCAAAGCCCAAAAGGAACGGCAGACAAACAGAGAAACGCACGTACAACTGAATTAGCATCTGGTTCCAGCTGCAGCATCCCAACAAAGACATCAAAGTGTCTTCCTACTGTGTTTTTTCCTTCCAATCTTATTCATATATTGGATGTCGTGTGTAGGGGAGGGACGTGATGTCAGCACGTCCTCCCAGCAGCCTCGGCTCGGCGCTGTCTGTCCAGAGGCTCGTCTGTTCTTCATTCATCTGTGACCGCGTGACCTTGTCTGGGTTTTCAACGCTGCATGAATTCTGAATGCAGTTTTAAAAGACTTTGCCTGTAGAGTCTTTATAAATAGAAGTCAGTTTACATCAGTCAGTTTTCTCTGTCTGTCTCTCTGTCTCTCTTTCTCTCTGTCTGTCTGTCTCTGTCTCTCTGTCTCTCTCTTTCTCTCTGTCTCTCTTTCTCTCTTTCTCTCCGTCTGTCTCTCTGTCTGTCTGTCTCTCTCTCTCTCTGTCTGTCTGTCTCTGTCTCTCTGTCTCTCTTTCTCTCTGTCTCTCTTTCTCTCTTTCTCTCGGTCTGTCTGTCTCTGTCTGTCTGTCTCTCTTTCTCTCTGTCTCTCTTTCTGTCTGTCTCTCTTTCTCTCTGTATCTCTTTCTGTCTGTCTGTCTGTCTCTCTTTCTCTCGGTCTGTCTGTCTCTCTGTCTCTCTTTCTCTCTGTCTCTCTTTCTCTTTCTCTGTCTGTCTGTCTGTCTCTTCCTCTCTGTATCTCTTTCTGTCTGTCTCTCTCTTTCTCTCTCTCTTTCTCTCGTCTGTCTGTCTTTCTCTTCCTCTCTCTTTCTCTCTGTCTGTCTCTTTCTCTGTCTGTCTCTGTCTCTCTTTCTCTTTCTCTCTGTCTGTCTGTCTCTTCCTCTCTGTCTCTCTTTCTGTAGAGTCTTTCTAAACAGAAGATTTTGGCTATGTCAGTTTACATAAGTCAATTTTAAGGCGTTGCCATTTTACCCTCAGCTGCGTCCACACACGTCTGACAGCGCCGGACCTTTAACACGCTCCAGTGTTATCTGTTATAGAGGAGACACACCGGGCTGATAATCGGCCGTCGGACAGTCTGGCGAGGTCGGTGACTGGAGTCTGTTCGGTGTCTTCCGTGCCGTCGTCAGTCTGAGGAGGCGTCGGCCTTCATTTCGGCCGATATGACGTGCTCAGTCAGAGACGGCAGTCGGGACTCGCCCGGAAATGGCGAGCGGATGAGCCTCTCAAAATCTGACCTTTGTTGATCTGAAATGAAGACAGATTCAGCAACTGCACGGCTTTCTCTCGCTTAAAATGTTTTCAGAAACACGTTTCGGAGAACTATTTTAGTCCGATATGAGATCGTCTTCTGAACGAGACGCCATGACAGTCTGGCTGTGAATTTCCGGAGAAGCCAGACCCACGTGACGGGTTCGTCCAATCAGCTGCCGGTTTTCATTTTTCAACACTCTCTGATGAAAACAATGAATGACAACAGCGCGCTCTGTGAAGTAAGTAGGTCCGGGGAGATGTTCCGTCATTTCTGGGTTTTTTCTTCTTCATTTTCTGGGAAATAATACAGAGCAGCGCCGCCTGCTGCTATGGAGACGTATTACGTTTCGGGCACGCGCAGAGCGTACGCTCAAGTCGGCGTCGCCTCAATGTGTTCTGAGGCATTTTTTGGACCTCGTGGACCCGACTGATCAGTCCGACTGGCTTTTCTGCCGACGGTCGGCCCGTCTGGTTGGTGTGTCAGGGCCTTTACATATACGACTGTAAACTGAATGTATCTTTGGGTTTTGGTTAGTTAGTTCAGCATTAGTCTTGCATTGCCAGACCTCCTTCCACAGCGCTGCGGAGGAAGGTCTGGCTAGTCCACACTGCATTCCTAGATGAGAGAAAAACCTGCTCTTAAAATCTCGCAGGACACGGGAGTTGCCGCTCTACCGCTGCCTCCATCGCTCAGTCAGTTAGTGTTGTTGTGTGACTTTGGTGAATCTGAACTAACCGTTTAAAACACCAAAGTTACACAATAACACAGACGCAGTCTTTCTACTTTAATGCAAATTAGTTTAGCGCCATTGTGACATTTGGCAGACACTTCAGACTGCTGCTGATCCGACAGAACATTTCTGAACTGTGATGATGCATTCAGAAGCTGCTGGGAAAGTCGGACACACGAGACTCCAATGAGGACAGTTGAAGGGATAGGTTCTGATGTTTTGTGTGAGCTACTTCTCCATAGTCTGAGCTATGCTTCACCTCGCTGTCAGACAGCTCTCTACTCTGGTTTATTGGCATTTCTTTAATCCAATCACAATCGTGTTGAGTGGGCGCTAAGCGCCGGACGGAGCCACGGCGCCTCTGCTAAAGAGCCTCTGGAAGGAGCTTGTTTTGGTGGAACACGTGTACATTCACAAGTAGTTTTAGCCGTGCAACAGAAAACTCAGATTGGACAGATAGTCTAGCTAGCTGTCTGGATTTACCCTGCAGAGATCTGAGGAGCAGTTAACCATAGTCCTCATGAATCCACTAGAGGTTAGAACACCTGTTGTGGCCAGAGTGGCTCTGGCAGATCCAATAGTTTTAAACTTCAACAGAGTACCCGCCTTCAAGGACGTTAACACTTGTCAAAGGCCAGACTCTCTGGACAAATGAAATGGACCAGAATCTGGTAGGACCAGGCTAATGGACCAGAGTCTGGTAGGACCAGGCTAATGGACCAGAGTCTGATAGGACCAGGCTAATGGACCAGAGTGTGGTAGGACCAGGCTAGAGGACCAGAGTCTGGTAGGACCAGGCTAGAGGACCAGAGTCTGGTAGGACCAGGCTAATGGACCAGAGTCTGGTAGGACCAGGCTAGAGGACCAGAGTCTGGTAGGACCAGGCTAGAGGACCAGAGTCTGGTAGGACCAGGCTAGAGTACCAGAGTCTGGTAGGACCAGGCTAGAGGACCAGAGTCTGGTAGGACCAGGCTAGTGGACCAGAGTCTGGTAGGACCAGGCTAGAGGACCAGAGTCTGGTAGGACCAGGCTACCCCAGACCCCCGGTTACAATGTGTCTCCCCCCCCCCCCCAGAATGTTCAAACAAAACCTACGCCCCTGTAACAAAATAAAACAAAATAAGAATTTGATCGTCAGGAGATGAAATGGATGGATTGCAATGATTCATTTCCCAAATGAACTTGTCTGTTGTGATCTTCCTCTGCAGCGATTGGAGGGATGGCTTGACCACGCCCACCCCAGTGTCGCCTCGCCAGTAGCGTCCCAGCGGGACGGGACTCGGCCCGACGGAGACCAGTGGGCGACCTCGACTCCCGACAGCCGGGACGGAGAGCCAGTCGGCTTTGACGGCGGGCGCGTGAGGGCTTGGCTGGGAGTCACGCGCAGCCACGCCCTTCCAGAGAGGAGGACTTCCTGTTCCAAAGCTGTGCAGACCAACGCGCAGGTGGAGGTGGGAGAAGTTACAACCTTTGCTCTACTGCCTCAATGTTGCAAAATGAAACTGGGGCGTGGTACCCCACGGGTTCTCCAAGGGACAATTAACAAAAACAAAAGTTGAATAAAACACTTCTAGAGACGATATATCACGAGACATTTCTAAAAACTGATAGTTTTCTAAGAAGAAAGTCAGTCAGTCAGTCTGAATAACATGTTCAACTGTGTATGTACTTCTACATTTAGCCCAGCTGCCGTGTGCGTGTGTGTGTGTGTGTGTGTGTGCAGAACTAAAAATACAACAAAATAAAGTCAATTTAAACGACTTTATAGTCTTCTTCATGCTGAGCTTGTTTTCCGGTGGAGTTCAGCATTAACGTGCTGCACGTCACATGATCTGTGTGTGTGTGTGTGTGTGTGTGTGTGTGTGTGTGTGTGTGTGTGTGTGTGTGTGTGTGTGTGTGTGTGTGTGTAAAAAAACTCCAGACCGGACTTTGAGACATTCTCCCGTCCTCGCGCTCTCTCTTACACGGACACAGACACAAACCTATACACACACAGGCAGACACACACAGACAGAGACACACACACACGCAGGCAGACACACACAGACAGAGACACACACGCAGGCAGAGACACGCGCGACGCACACAGACATGCAGACACACACACAGACACAAACCTATACACACACAGGCAGACACACACAGACAGAGACACACACACACGCAGGCAGACACACACAGACAGAGACACGCGCGCACGCACACAGACATGCAGACACACACAGACATGCAGACACACACACAGACACAAACCTATACACACACAGACACAGGCAGAGACACACATACAGAGACACACACACACACACACACACGCAGGCAGACACACACACACACACACACACACACACAGACACACACGCACACACACAGACAAACAAAGATAGACAGACACACACACACACACACAGACACAAACCTATACACACACACACACACAGAGACACACATACACACACACACACACACACACACACACACACACGCAGGCAGACACACAGACAGAGACACACACACACACACGCACACACACAGACACACAAAGATAGACAGACACACACACACACACACAGACAGAGTGATGTCCTCTCTCTCCATCAATATTCATAATCGTCAACTTTCATTTTCCCACCTTTTTGTAAAGATGGATTCCTGAGTAAATATCTCTTTCCCCCGCCCGCCTCTCTCTCTCTTCACGTTACTCTCTCCGTCCGACTTCATTGGCCTCAGCCTTCATTTTCTCTCCCTCTCTCATTACCGGGGTGAAAGAGCCTATTTATTCTTCTCTTCCTCCATCTCGTCCGCCGCTCCTCGGGCCGCCGAATGGATCCATAAAGTCTTGATTTATGCATCGAGTCTGGCTGCACTTTAACTGTCGCCATAAAAACAGCAGAGGAACCCGCAGACTTCCTCCTTTCCCTCCTTCATCTTCTCTTCCTCCTTCCTTCATCTGTTTTTCCTCTGACTGACTTCGTATCAGTTACAGAAAACTGTCCGTGTAGGAAAGAGAGATAAACCGATGGAGTGCAGAGAGGAAGAAGTTAGATGAGTTTCTTAGAGTGCGATCTGATGGCTTTGTGTGTGTGTGTGTGTGTGTGTGTGTGTGTGTGTGTGTGTCTCTCTCTGTGTGTGTGTGTGTGTGTGTCTCTTTGTGTGTGTCTGCATGTGTGTGTGTGTGTGTGTGTGTGTCTCTGTGTGTGTCTCTGTGTGTGTGTGTGTCTGCATGTGTGTGTGTGTGTGTCTGTGTGTGTCTCTCTCTGTGTGTCTGTGTGTGTCTCTCTCTGTGTGTGTGTGTGTGTGTCTCTTTGTGTGTCTCTGTGTGTGTGTGTGTCTGTGTGTGTGTGTCTGTCTGTGTGTTTTAATTAGAACGATTTTGAGCACACTCATTTGCAATATGTGAGTTTGATTGAACGTGTGTTTGTGCGTAACAGCAGCATTGGCACTTTTTAATGGGGGTTCATTACTGACTAAACTATCGAGTGAGCACGAAACAAACTGGAGCAGAAATCAACCTGCAGGTCCGGATTTCGGAGCAGCGAAGGGAGAATCAAGAGTTTAATCGAGGCGTAGAAACTCAGACTGACGTTATGGCGCTATAACAGAACTTAACACAGCCGGTTGACATCTCTTGAGCTAAGCTTGCTAACCCCTTTCCGTGAGACCACATCTATCGTACATTATGAGGGCTTTAATAGTGAAAATAATTAGGAGTGTCATGATTTCGTCTTCAATTGAAAATCAGAGATCAGAAGCAGGATCGGCGATTTCCCCCAGTATTTATTCTCTCTCCACCGCCGCCTACTTGATTGATCTGAAGAGTTTTTATTTGAGGGGGGGGTCCGAGACCTGGTGCTAATACGGCACCGGTGCCTTATTTCAGTGCTACTGAAATGCCTGCGCTTCTCTCTGATGCTCCGAAACGGACGTTAGAGGCAACCTAAACATCGCCGCATGTCACGCTAGTTAACGCTACACTCGACAGCAGGTAACGTTAGCCTACCGTTAGCTAGCAGCTGGAGTAAACACAGTTAAAATGCTGACAGCTAAACGGTGTTAAAGTCATAGACAGTATATAAAATGGACCAACAGGTCCCGTGTCTCTGGACGGAGACCAGTGAAGGACATTAGAAGCTCTTTTCCGGTGATGGCTGAGCGTTACTGAGCAGCCTCCAACTGAGCTTGAAGACGTAGATGTGACGTGAGCAACCTGTCTGAAAGTTGGAAGTCTTCTGGTAGCTGTGCCAAGAGAAATCTCAATCATTCCCAATCTAGCAGAGACGGAGAGCGTAGGTATATGTAAGGAGATAACATAGACACAGGCTCATTATTGATCACTAAAATGATAGTTAACATTAGTCATTACACTTAAACAGCTGATGGAAGTCCAAACTGCCTGAGAGCTTCTCCTGTACTATACGGTAACTCCTCTACTATGAGACAGGAAGTCTCGTGGTTATGACCCAATCGTTAGCCTATTGTTATAAAAACGTCTGCTACGGAGCCATAACGTGAGCTACAAGGTAATGGAGCCTTTTATACGTTGTCGTGTTTCTTTAGAAATAAACAACGGACAAATAGAGTCTTTAAACGCTTCAGATGTAAAGGTATTCTCTGTCAAAGTGACATCAGAATGAATGGGAGTCAATGGGGTGCTAACGGGAGGTGATGGCTTGTTAGCATCAGAATGGCGCCGTAGGAGGTTCGCGGTCCGAGGAGAAGCTGACCCCCTTGGTTAAAGTTTGTCTGTAGTTCACTGTAGAGGAACGAACGACAGTGCGGAGCTGCTGTTGTTGGAAAAACAACACAGATGTTGCGTTCACTTGGACCTCGCCAGCCTCGTGGTGCATTCAAAGTTATTGTAAAATACCTTTTTCCCATCTAGTGGTTGTTTTTGTCGTTTAACAGGCGTTTACTGGTGAAATAAGTTATTATTACATTTTTAATCAATCATTTCATTTTAACCCTATGGCCTTAGCAATAAACAAGCCGTCCTTTAAATGTCGCCGACTGTCATTTTGTGCTATATATATATATATATATAATATATATATATATCCCTTCAGAGTTTGCAGGTATGCATAGTCCTCATGAATCCAGAGTTTAGAACGGCAACGACATAAAAACGCCAAAAACATTGAAAAAAGCGACTAAAGGTATTGAAAGCCTAGAAAACGGCAGAATAAAGCTTTGAAAAAAGCATCAAACAAACAAGGCGCTAACCATGTTTTAAAAAGCGACAACGTTAAAAACCCCCCCGTCAAAAATGGTGAAAAAAAGCATTGAGAAAATGTGAAAAACGTTTTGACCCTGGAGGACAACACGATGGTTAAACCTGCTAATGATTGCTATTCAAGTGTTATTACAGACTGTATTTAACTGTTCTTTGTTACAGTGTCAGCTGGATGGAAGCCACATCAACGCGTTTCCTTTTCCCGCCCCCTCGCCTTCACCGTCGCATGACCTCAAAGCCTCGTCTGATTGGATGAAGCACGTATATCCATTGAGTCTTCAGGTGAGCTGAAGAGGGTTTTTGGATGATAAATATCATATGACCTGGGCTTCAACCCCGTCTACCATGAACTTGTTGTCAACATTTTAAACATAAGACCATCTGCGAAATCACGTTTGCTAAACCCACCAGACTCCATGTAAATAAAGAGTAATTTAAGCATCGTAAAATACACTTCATTCAAAGTGGACGGAAACAAAATAAAAGTATGAAAAGCCGTTTTCGGTCGTCTTTCCACTTTTCTAACCATCACAACTCTAGTTTGGGTTGAAATGAACACATAGTTTACTGATTTATATGTGATATATGTTGGCTCTATACACGATAAAAGTATTGCTTTTTTAAATGGAGTCTGGTGGGTTTAGAGCTAGCGACCTCAGAGCTGTTTCTGGTTAAACAGAAAGGTCTCAAAGAGGTTTTAAAGGTCTATCTCTGAAGGGATCCTTTCCATAATGTTGTCAGACACTTAGAATAATAATCTGAGTCTGTCAGCAGCAAAACAAGCCCTTTTGTGAAGGTAAATACCAGCTGGACAATTGTCCTATTGACTAACATTGTAGCTTGTTTCTCTGCTGCCGACTGAAGCGATCTCTCTTAATACTGGACCAATGTCAGAGATTGTTGTTCCCATCGGTCACTTAGACACAAAAACATAAGAAACAGAGGAGGAAAAAAACGGTAGGTACCCTTTAAAAGGTGTTAATGTGATAGTAAGAAATGTTGCCTGAAAGCACCGTGGGTTAACAGGAGCTCTCTGTTTTCAGGCAGAAGAGGAGGAAGCTGAGCGTCTTCTCTCCGAACAAAGGTGAGAAAAGAGTTGGTGGAAGTTTATTTCCCCCTCATAAATAGGTAATTGAGCACTGTAGTGGTTATGACCATATCAGTGACTATGTCACTACATGAAACTGTCCAAATGCTGCCTGTGGCTTGCACAGTAATAGCGTTACTGAAGGCTAGCTCTAGTCCCGTGGGAATTCAGTTGTTGCAGGAAATGGTCAAAATCGGCCTGATTTCTCCTTTAACACCTCCACCTCTCCCTCCTCCACAGTGAGACGTCCAGCAGCAGGGTCCCGTCCTCCCTGCTCTCCCCAGCCCTCCTCTGCCTCCTCCTGGCCGCTGCGCTGGCTTTCCTGGCCTGTCTGATCTGGGCCGTCCTGGAGCCGCCGTGTCAGCGCAGCGGCAGGATGCCTCGTAGCTTCCACCTGGCACTGAGGTACGTCAACGGGCCGCCGCCTACCTGAAGACCACCCAGAGACGCCCATGGACAGAGTTTGAACAGCACTTTTTCATCTATCTGTACGGAACGGAGGTTGGCAACTCGACGTGTAACGGTTTCATTCACATTTCAGTGCCGGACGCTCAAACATCACAGAAATCTGCAGGGAATGCAGGATGAAAAAGCAGGATAATAAGACATCCGCAATCTGTTTTTGCATGGGTCGTTTCCATCATTATTCATTCAAAATGAACTCCTTAAACTCAGGCTGCGTATTGTTTAACTGCCATCCATGTTTTAGGGGTTGCAATATCAAAAAAGTCACATAATTTAACCTTTAAGTTTCTTTCTTAAAACACAAACATATTTTGCCAAGAATTGGGTGTCAGTATCTCTCAAAAAGAGGCAGATTACTGCGTCAGAATCAAGAAAAAAAAATACGTTGATTTGTATTGGAAACAGCTGAAAAATGACTCCCATCACTGGTTTAGTTTTCTTTGAAAGGTTAAGAGTTCATCCTTATGGCGCTGACACACCAACCCGATAATCGGCCGTCGGACAGTCTGGCGAGGTCGGTGACTCGAGTCTGTTCGGTGTTTTCCGTGCCGTCGTCAGTCTGAGGAGCCGTCAGGCTTTAATTTTGGCCGACCTGACTTGCTGGGTCGGAGGGCGGGCAGTTGGACTCAATGACCAATCTGATTGGTGGAGTTCTAGCCCTTGACTAGCAAATCAGTGCACTTATGGTATGTTAGCGTGCAACAGCCGCTCAAAATCTGACGACCTAACTGACCTTTGTTGATCTGAAATGAAGACAGATTCAGCAAATGCACGGCCTATTGATAGGTAAAATCCAGGAGCAGCCAGACCAGATTCGGCTGCCGGTTTTCATTTTTTGGGCGACCATACAGATTACCGCCGCCTGCTGTTATGGAGACGTATTACGTCTTGCGCATGCGCAGAAGGTACGCTCAAGTCGGCGTCGCTGCGGTGTGTTCTGAGGCACTTTTTTGACCAACTCGGGGAGGCAGTCAGTCCGACTGACGGTCGGCTGTCGGGTTGGTGTGTCAGAGGCCTTAGCTTTTGAAATTAGTAATTTAACCAACAAAAAAAAAAACACAACAAAACAACTACCATGCTTTTTCACTAAAAGACAAAATGACAGATCCACGTTGGCCACATCTAACTGGTTTGGATTAAAGGTCCCATGACATGGTGCTCTTTGGATGCTTTTATATAGACCTTAGTGGTCCCCTAATACTGTATCTGAAGTCTCTTTTATATAGACCTTAGTGGTCCCCTAATACTGTATCTGAAGTCTCTTTTATATAGACCTTAGTGGTCCACTAATACTATATCTGAAGTCTCTTTTATATAGACCTTAGTGGACCCCTAATACTGTATCTGAAGTCTCTTTCCCAAAATTCAGCCTTGGTGCAGAATTCCAGCCACTAGAGCCAGTCCCACAATGAGCTTTCCTTAGGATGAGACATTTCTGTGTCTGTAGCTTTAAATGCTATTGAGGAGGAGAGGGGGGGGGGCGGGCAAGGTGGAGGGTGGGGGTGTGGCCTTGACCAACTGCCATGCGTGCTTGTTTGAAAGCCATGATGTCTCTCTCTTTCTCATGGGGGGGCCAAATTCTCTGGGCGGGCAAAGCAGAGAAAGGGGAGGTAACCTTTCCCCTTATGACGTCATAAAGGGAAGATTCCAGATCGGCCCATCTGAGCTTTCATTTTCTCAAAGGCAGAGCAGGATACCCAGGGCTTGGTTTACACCTATCACCATTTCTAGCCACTGGGGGGCCATAGGCAGGCTGGGGGGACTCATATTAATGTTAAAAAACCTCATAAAGGGACATTTTCACACTGGATGCAAACTTCTCCAAATATTCGCTGTTTGAGCCACATGAGATTCATGTGTTGCAAACCTTAAAAAAATATTTAAAATGTTGATGATGTGTGTCGGCAGCTAAAGATGAGACTGTGTTTCGATGGTGAGTTGTGGTTTATTTAGCCGTAATTAGCATAATATTTCTCTGGAAGCAGGACACTGGGCATCAATGCCTGTAATTCTACCACAGGACAAAACCAAATGATGTTAGGTTTGAATCTCAGTTTTTAATGTTTCTTGTCCCAGTCATTTCCAGCTTTCAGTTTTAGTTTATTTAAAGGGTAAGTACTGTTTTTGTTCAACCTGGACCCTATCTTCCTATGTTTTTGTGTCTTAACGATGCACATTTGCCCCGTAGGGTTACATTGCAGCCCGATCTGTAGCTGCCGGTTACAGCGTTCACACTTAATACTGGACCGATGTCAAAGATTGTTGTTCCCATCAGTCACATACACACATAAACACAAGGAAATAGGAACCCGTATGAAAATACCGAAATTACCCTTTAATCCTCAATACTGCCGTCCAATAAATTAAAACCGTGTTGACACGATCTTAGATTTTAAATATATCTTAAGTATATTCCAGAGTCCATGCCTTAAAGAAAGAAATGATGTAACTTTATTGTAGCAGGATGTTTGTGAAGTAACGGGAAGTTGTAATATGTAACCAAGTATCTTTATGTATGAGAGTTTTGGTCAATGAAAGCGTTCGTAAACTGCCTTTTTGAGCACACCGTTGCTACGTGCATCAGCTGGTTAAATGTCCACACGCTCGTTTAGGTCAAAGTTCAAATCTGATTTGGTTGGTTGGGATTTGAATGACTGTTAAGTAGTGACGTTTTGGGGAAAACCGAAGAGGTAAAACGGCTCCCACAGCAGCGGCTAGGCTAATACTGTTAGCTAGTTAGCACAGGAAATATAACGCATACGTGTGCACACGTTGCAGGAAATGAAAGTTGGATACGTTTTGAGAATTAATAATAGAAGTATTTAGACAGTTTGTTAAAAGTCTGTCAAATAAAATAAAGTATATAGGGCCCTATCTTGCATATAATTTAGCCCCAAAGAAAATCTACTTTTGAAGTAGTTTATTTATGTTCTTTTCCCGTTATGACTGACTGTCAAACGGGAAAATTAAAGAAAGTTTGGTGGTGTTTACTCTCTGTGTTTGTTCATGTTTCACAAAGAGTTTAACCTGAGCCAGGCCGTACAACAATGATAGAAATCATGGGTCCTGTCAGGGACGCACAGCAGCACACAAACACGCAGAAGATTACAAATACAAGTATTACGGTGCAAATCCTCCATCATAACAGCAATGCTCCAAGGTCCAAACGCGCCTGGCTCTTAAAGGGAATGGGAGATGATCTCTGATTGGTTTATTACATGTTACGCCCAAAACACACCTCTGATTAATGAAGACACTAAGGTCAACCCTGTAAAACCATGCGCCGTGTGCTTAGTTGTTCGTTAAAATAGGGCTGTTTATCGTCTAAACATTGATGGGGTCGAAAAGTCCAAAAGCCAGATATGAAATTATAAGGGATTGTATCGATGTTCTTCTACTTTGTCACCTTACTTCCTGCTTTGCTCCCGTAATAACTACTACGGCCACTAGAGGGCGCTGCCACTATAAACGGAAATATAGGTCGGCCGTGGGGGGATAAAGTCAACAGTCCAGAAAACTCTGACTCACGTTTTTGGATAAAAAGATATGGAAGCAGAGTCTTGATAGTTATGACATTAGCAGATGTTATCTTTAAATAGCTTTATCTTGTATCTGTGCTAATGTAGCTAACGCTAATGTTAAGGATGCCGCTAACAAGCTAGCTTTATGTTTTTCCCGACATGACTGTAGGAAGTACCTGGATTGACTGCAGTCATGTCAAAATTCTGAAGTATTTTGTACTTAATATTGATCACTAACAGCCTTATTACACTGTGACAGATTGTATTTATAACTCATAAAGATTGTTTTGCAAGAAGAGAAGGGAAATGTATTGACGTTAACACTTATATCTGTTATGTTTTCTATGTTTTAGCCCGTTAACTACAGATCACATACTGTATTTGTCTAAACAATCAAAAGTGTGCGTGAATGCACGTTACCTTTTTCTTCTCGGGCAGTCGTAACTTTCTGTTCATTTCGGCAAAAAAAATCAGCCTGCAGAGACGTGAAACGTTCTGCAGAGAAATAACCTTCCACAGCCAAGATCCTGTCTCTCTTTATTGTGGTTTGAGTTGTGTTGTCGGCGTGCGGTGATGATGCGAATGAATGAATGAATGAATGAAATTTAGCAGTTAGATTTGAAGAGCAGATTAGATTCAGATCAGATGAAAAGTATGAACTGCTTCTCCAAAAAAACGACAACAATACTCTCACTGTGACCGAAATAAACACATGATGGATTATTTGCAGCTGGTTTCACGTCTCGAAGACACAGAAGCATTTCTGTTTTTAGAGTTGGTATTTATGTCACGCTGACTCTCGTGTAGAAGTACGTGAAGTACATCTGATGCTCATTTAACCCTTGTGTTGTCTTCACGTCATACATCAAGCAACTGTTTGTTTTTCTGCGTCAAAAAAACGTTTTGGTCGTCTTTTTTTGACACTTTTGTCGCTTTCCCCCCGATGTTTTTGTCCCTTTTTTATTATTTTATTTTTTTACAGATCTTTTTTGGCATTTAGGCCTTTAGTGACAGGACAGTTTAGAAAGGAAAGCGGAGAGAGAGTGAGGGGGAATGCCATGCAGGAAAGTGCCGCAGGTCGGAATTAAACCCACCATTTCTGCGTCAAGGACTGAGCCTCTTTATATGGCCGATCACTCTACCACTAGGCCACCCAGGCACCCAGTTTTTGTCGCGTTTTTTGACATTTTTCGTCACCTTTTATCAATGTATTTCTCTCTAAATGCTATTAAATTGAATAAAACGACCAAATACAATGAAAGTAGGGAACTGATCATTTATTTTACTCGTGAAGAGCGTCGTAGGGAACCATCCAAGTTACTTTTCTTCGAACGTTTGGTTGAAAGAAACCCAATTACAACAGTTAAATGGGCTAAAACATGAGAAGCAAACGGCATCTGAAATGAGAAGTGTGTAATGATTTCTATTTGTTTCTGAATGCGGTCTCTGGCTGATTTATACTTGATACTTTGACCGTCCACTTGCCGTGTCAACAATGTCACGTTCCAGCTGAAAAAAAGGTGCTGCCTGCTTTATTATTTAGTGTGACTGAAGAGTTTTAGTTAACCAACATCATGTCACAGCTGTAAGTACTGTATGGGCGGCCTCCTCCTTATCGATTAGTCGATTAATCGGTCGTTTCGGTCTTAGTCAACTGAGATTTCGTTAGTCAGTGAGTCATGTTTTAATGCTTTTTCATGCAGAATGATTTATTTTCCAAATAACTTCTGAGCACATCTCTGTTAAACACGAGATTTTAAGTGTTGCTTTTGCATGATTCATTGTGGAGAAAGTGAGTTTTGACGGATCTGTCGACTAAATCAACTTATCGATTAGTTGACAAAAATGTAAGCGTGTAACCCCTATTTTCCACCAAGCGCGTCTGCGCTGCTTTCCGGAGGCGCAGCAACCCCCGCGAGCAATCGCGTCCGCTCAAGTCCGCTCAAGTCCATTCTTGATATTCCACCAGCCGCTCCACGCCGCGTCCCAGAAGCGTGCGTGAAGCGGATCTCCGCTCCGCTAAAGTTGCGACTCTGGTGTATTTTCACGCGAGAGCATCCAGTCAATTTACCAAAAACAGCCCCCCAATATCGTATATGTCTCCTCTACAACACCACGGGCAACGAGAGATTTATCTTGGAGGTGGTTGGTCGACTAAGAATTAATTTAGTCAAGAACAGCCCTAGCTTTAAGAGACCGGCTTTTGTTATCTCAACATTGAACGTGCCTTCTCTAAGAAGAGTTTGTTGAGTAGATTCAGTAGTTTGTTGGAGCAGCTTGATAAAACCCAAATGTCTCAGGGGAAGATGTCCATCCAGGGTCCCTCAAATGTTCATTTCAGGAGGATCCGATCTTTGTCAAACCTGCCATCAGCGGGATGATAATGATGATGTGTGTTCATAGAAATAAAATGGATAGAAAGGCCATTTCCATTCAAATCAACATAGCAGAATGGTGAGAGCGGCAGTCGTCTTTATGTGGACCTCTGCCATGGTAATGTATAAGCCGACTTCCGGCAAGTTGCGGAGCTGAGGTTTTACAATAACGGACCAACCAAGTGGAGTAGGAACGTCACGAGGCAGAGAGCCGGCCGCTAAATGAGTCAAACATAATGCTTCATGGACACAAAGCACACTGCTATCGCCAGATGAGTAAGTTAACAGCTTTATTCGGCTCATTTTCTGTCAACGATGTGATGAGGGGGTAAGGCGGAGTTAGCAAGCTAACGTTAGCCAACTAACACCAGCTGGCTGGTTCCGCCGTGCTTTCATGCTGCATTGGTTACAGAGAATGAGCTGAACAGCGAGCTGGGTCTAACGTTAGCGGTCCGCTGACCTACTGCCACTGGGTCTAACGTTAGCGGTCCGCTGACCCACTGTTACTGGGTCTAACGTTAGCGGTCAGATGATCCACTGCTGCTGGGTCTCACGTTAGCGTTCCGCCGACCCACTGCCACTGGGTCTAACGTTAGCGGTCCGCCGACCCACTGCCGCTGGGTCTAACGTTAGTGGTCCGCTGACCCACTGTTACTGGGTCTAACGTTAGCGGTCCGCTGACCCACTGTTACTGGGTCTAACGTTAGCGGTCCGCTGACCCACTGCCGCTGGGTCTAACGTTAGCGGTCCGCCGACCCACTGCCGCTGGGTCTAACGTTAGCGGTCCGCCGACCCACTGCCACTGGGTCTAACGTTAGCGGTCCGGCAGTGTCCGCCGACCCACTGCCGCTGGGTCTAACGTTAGCGGTCCGGCAGTGTCCGCCGACCCACTGCCGCTGGGTCTAACGTTAGCGGTCCGCCGACCCACTGCCGCTGGGTCTAACGTTAGCGTTCCACCGACCCACGCCGCTGGGTCTAACGTTAGTAAGTAACAACAATTGCCATTTTGTTGTGTACCAATCAAATGACCATGGCAAACAGGCCCATGGCCTTTCTATCCATTTTATTTCTGTGTGGGTTTTAAGCCTTTAAGAGGTTTGATAAGTCAACTGCCATCTGAAACAGGTCACTTTTACTTGATCATTGTTTAATGTTTAAAAGAAGAGATATCGCATCCAATCCAATGTTCCTGCTTTTGTACACGTCTTTGAAGATAACAAATAAAATGAATTGTATGCAACATTTGTATCTTCTGGATCATTTAGTTTTGCGTTTGTTTGGTCTGAATGTGCCACGAGAACCCTTCTTCAGAAGTCTCAATGGAAATGCATACAAGAGTGAGGGATCCATGCAGAACTGGGTTTCAATATAGACTGACGATTAATGTTTGTTAATGGGTTGTTTTTTTTTAAAGGTGCTGTAGGTAGGATTCAGGACTTAGGCAAAAAATTTGAACATCAACAACTTCTCAGTCCCTCCCACCTTTCCGCTAAAGCCCAAAACGGTCTCCTTAGCCCCTCCCCCCACAAGGGAGAATAGACCTTTTTCACGGCAGACATGTTGACATGTCATAGTAGGAAAGGCACAGGTGTATTCAAACCCATTAATGGTGGCTGCGTTCCACTTAGGAGAGGCCCTGGTATTGTTCATGCTGACTCACTGAAATATCTCACTGGGACACTTGATGGAAGTGAGCCATCGTTAAGGTTATCAATGTCAGCTGTGCTTTTCCTACTACGACAAGTCAAAATGTCTGCTGTGAAAAAGGTCCATGAATGCGTGTGCATGAGCAGTGATTGACACGCAGTTAGACACACACCCCCTGGCCCTGATTGGTGCATCTGAACAGTTAGACACTCCCCCTGGCCCTGATTGGTGCATCTGAACAGTTAGACACTCCCCCTGGCCCTGATTGGTGCATCTGAACAGGGAGCTGTGGATTTCTGCAAATCTCACTCCAGCCTGTAGGTGGAGCCAGAGGATCCAGGTTTTTTTAATGACCTGCTTCATGTAGTTCTACTGGAACATAGGGTCAGTTTCAGCAGATATGACAGTTAGTTTTATAAGTCTTACCTACTGCACCGTTTAAATCCTCCACAATCTTTCCTGAACCTTGACAAACTGTTGTTTCTGTGCACAGAAAATAAAAACATTGGCACTGAACATTTTGCAGAACAGAACTTCTATGAATTGTCGTATTGTATAATTCTTGTCTGCTTACATTTCCAAGCTTCATCAACACACAGTCACTTCCCTTTCCTCTGTTTGACAGAACAAATGTATATAAATAAATGTAAAATACATTTTTGCTTCTAATTAAGACAATATTTAGTTTTGAATACAAAGGCTACAAACTGCTGTGTGTGTGTGTGTGTGTGTGTGTGTGTGTGTGTGTGTGTGTGTGTGTGTGTTCTCTCTCTCTCTCTCTGCTGGTGATCCAGTTAATGAAAGCGTTGCGTCTGTTCGGAGAGCCGGCAGGCCTGCAGCTGGGATTAAGGTCAATGATGATATCTGCTCATTAAAAAGACGAGAAGCAGAAAATGTTCAACTTCCTTCTCGGGAATCATGAGAAGACTTGGAACAACTATTTCATTGACTTTAAATTGGGAGCCATGGGCGTTTAAAAAAACGACCACTGAATGATTTCTTTCTCTCGCAAGAAAATGGTCTTCCAGGAAAATCTGAGTTTGAATACGTCAGCATTGAATAATCTGTTATAAACATCAACTGTAAATGCATGTTTAGCTTTACTAATAACGTTAAAGATGTAAAGGACAGGTATACTGTACAATAGAGACAACTATATATATATATATATGTATATATATATATATATATATATATATATATGCACATAACATAATATCAAGACGAGCACATACAAATCTGTGCGTTGTCCAATAAGATGGTCTATGTTTGCACGGTCAAGCCGTGTTTTTCAGTCTTTTTGCGTGTGGGAATGAGACGGGGGGGGGGGGGCAGCAGGCACATGAATGGACGAGATTGTTTCTGCACAGCCCGAGAAAAACCGCCCCAAATTCAGTTAAGAGGGCAAATAACTCCGTGTTAGCCGAGGCATCTGACGTTGGACTTTTAACCCCGTTGTCGTGAGACAGAAACGCTCGAGATGTAGAAAGCAGAGACGGACTGAAAGCCGTTTTCTGTCATAGCTCCAGATTCACAAGCTGTGGCGTCGTCGTGTGTTTCTCGTTTAGTCTTGCCGTCGACCCTGAAACGTTGTGTTTTTCTGGGTCAAAAATGTCAACATTTTATTGCTCTTTTTCTACACTTTTATCGCCATTTTTGTCACTTTTTTGGCATTTTTTGAAATTGCTTACATCATTCCATCGCTTTTTCCGATGTATTTTTTCTCACATTTTTTCAAATGTCTTCGTCACCTTTGGCGATGTTTTTGATGTTTTTTTTGTGACTTTTCCCGAAATTTTTTTTTGTGTGTAACCCTGACCTTTTTCAGCGTTTAAAACAAAAATAATGTTTTTGTCGTTTTTTTTTTTTTTTGGGGGGGGGGTTTTTTTTCCTGTGTTTTTATAACTTTTTTCCAACATTTGTCACTTTTTTTTAACGTTCTTTTGTCATAGTTCTGATATAGAAAGTTTTTGGATGGACCTCTGGAGAGGAAATCATCTCATTTTTCAAGGGGGTCATTAGAGACGAAATACAACAAACAAGTAAACTAACAAACAAACAAACAGTGACTGCTTTTAATTAAAGCTACCGAGCTCGAGCGGAGACGCCAGCAAAAACATTTCTGGTGTTGAATGATCAGTTTTAACAAGAAAGGGCTTTAGGTGTGAGGGAGGGGACATCGCTGGGAAGAAATAGGTCAGACATCATGCTATCATAGCTTCCTCAGTGGTGTAGTCTAATGTATTTTAGCGGGTATACTGTACTATATAAATATATGGATCAGACTGGACATATCAAAGTGTGGGGGTCTGGGTTTGAGCGTCTTTGACTTCATTTCCTGCAATCTGATAGACTTTTTTGCACCAACTCACGGTGGAAATACCTTTTTATTTAGCCTATGTGAAGGAAAACACAGATGACAATTCAAAATATATCAAAAATATAATATAAAGTATGTTGCTGCGTGTCATTGGATATTTTTAAGTGAGTATATGGAGATGCTGGAGCTTTCTTAGTAGGTATACTGCAGTGTTTCCCACACATATACTAATGTGTGGCGCACTATCAACACCAGCCGCCGCACTTTGCGTTTCGTTATTTATTTGCGTCACACACGCACACACACGCGCGCGCACACGTTTGTTTCACTATCTTTGTGGGGACCCGTCATTGACATAATGCATTCCCTAGCCCCTTACCCTAACCTTAACCATCACCACTAAATGCCTAACCTTAACCCTTACCCTCACCCTAACCAGAACCTCATTCTAACCCTAATCCTAAAACCAAGTCTTAACCCTCAAACAGACCTTTAACCCCACAAAGCTGTCGGGACCCCACAAGTATACTGTATTCCCCGGTTTTTGGCCCCCCACGAATATAGTAAAACAAACACACACACACAGACACACACACACACACACACAGACACACACACACAGCCCCTACCACCGTGCACACAGCGTCTGTCTCCATAAAGGAGGGAAGACGGCTGGCGAAAAGGTTGGTATCTACCTCGTGAACACTTTTACACAATCACACATTAAAAAGTGCTATAAAAATATTTCATATTCTGAATACAATGTTGTCAGTGTGTTAATGTTGGAGTCCCGACCCGACTCGTTGCAAACAAGCGAATGCGTCCGCTTTAGGAAGTTAACTAGTCGCAGGTTTGCGGTAAAATGCAGTTGGGTTGTCGAGGTCAAAACACCATATGTAGCAGCTGTGAATCAAATAAACTTATTATAAATAATGTTATGTCATTTTTTTTTACTCTTACACTGAATGTTTGCTGCTTCAGTCCAGATGAGTATTGAAAAGTATTTTCCGCGACTGAAAAAGGCCCGTGTTGAGGATGAGGACCAGCCTGAATCAGAGGTATCGGTCTCAAACAGAGCTGAACAGTCTGACCAGTGTCATTAGTCATGTTATTAATATGTTTACAATATTTTCAGGCTTCAGAGACACAGAGAGAGAGAGAGAGATTTGTTAGGCATTGAAGTAGGAGAGGACAGCATCCAACAGCGTGTTGTTATGAAAATAAGCCATCATCGTCCCCCCCCCCTCCCAGTAAATCCAGACAGCTAGCTAGACTATCTGTCCAATCTGAGTTTCTTTTGAACGTCCACACGTTGCACCAAAACAAGGTCCTTCCCGAGACTATTTTGCAGAGGCACTGTGGCTCCGTCCGGAGCTTAGCCCCGCCCCAAGACGATTGTGATTGGTTTAAAGAAATGCCAATAAACCAGAGCATGTTTTTCTCCCATCCAGGAATGCTGTGTGGACTAGCCAGACCTTCCTCCACAGCTCTGTGGTGGAAGATCTGGCAAAGCGAGACGAAAAACAACGTAATCCAGAAGGAAAAATACATTTCCCTTGATTGATCCTTAATTGAGAATACAGCTTATAATTGTACTGGACCATTATTTTTTTGGAGACAAACCTGCATCCACAATACAAATAAATGAGATTCATAAAAACCCAAACTATGTGTACGCATGGCTTTATAAATCTGTGTGTATATTTCTGTCTTTGTCTTTCGTTGTAAATCTACATTATTGTATGCATCTGGTCTCTGGACTGAAAGAAATGACTTCCAGTCACATTCCAGCTCTGGAGCTGCTGCGTTCGGGAATGTAAGAGATTTAGTCCGCATTTATGAAGAGCACACAGACTGTGTTGTTGTATAACGGAGGCTTCAGCTGCATCCATTTCAGACAAAACCCCTTCAGTCTGCCAGCGTCTCTATCTGCTGCTGCTCTAGTTAAATTAGGGCGACAGATTTTCGACATCCTGAACGTTTCTTATTAAAGATCTGGGCTGAACTGAATCTTTTTTGTAAAACCCGCTCGATGCTTTGCAGCTTTTCCTAAACAGATGCATAGAAGAAAGTCAGAGCCCAACTTTATTATTGCATTGATTTAATTTCTATCCAGCAGCGAGCCACCGTTACGCCAGTTCATTTGATTTGAAACGTACACGGAGCTTTTAATGAAATTTAGAACAACTTAATGTCGGACAGAAACATGCTATTGATTTAATAGTTTACTCTGTGTGTGGGTGATTTAAAAAGATGTGACGTAGTTAGACTATTAACTGGTGAAAACGTTACCTTCTCTTCTGAGTGTACAGCGATTGTACTAAACAAAGTGTGTGTTCACGTGTGTGTGTGTGTGTGTGTGTGTGTGTGTACTTTCTGTACATTAGGCCTACCCTCTCTTCTCTTCTGAGTGTATAGCGATACTAAACAAAGTGTGTGTGTGTGTGTGTGTGTGTGTGTATACTTTCTGTACATTAGGCCTACCCTCTCTTCTCTTCTGAGTGTATAGCGATACTAAACAAAGTGTGTGTGTGTGTGTGTACTTTCTGTACATTAGGCCTAACCTCTTTTCTCTTCTGAGTGTACAGCGATTGTACTAAACAAAGTGTGTGTTCACGTGTGTGTGTGTGTGTGTGTGTGTGTGTACTTTCTGTACATTAGGCCTAACCTCTTTTCTCTTCTGAGTGTACAGCGATTGTACTAAACAAAGTGTGTGTGTGTGTGTGTGTGTACTTTCTGTACATTAGGCCTACCCTCTCTTCTCTTCTGAGTGTATAGCGATACTAAACAAAGTGTGTGTGTGTGTGTGTGTGTGTGTGTGTGTACTTTCTGTACATTAGGCCTACCCTCTCTTCTCTTCTGAGTGTATAGCGATACTAAACAAAGTGTGTGTGTGTGTGTGTGTGTGTGTGTACTTTCTGTACATTAGGCCTACCCTCTCTTCTCTTCTGAGTGTATAGCGATACTAAACAAAGTGTGTGTGTGTGTACTTTCTGTACATTAGGCCTACCCTCTCTTCTCTTCTGAGTGTACAGCGATTGTACTAAACAAAGTGTGTGTGTGTGTACTTTCTGTACATTAGGCCTACCCTCTCTTCTCTTCTGAGTGTATAGCGATACTAAACAAAGTGTGTGTGTGTGTGTGTGTGTGTGTGTGTACTTTCTGTACATTAGGCCTACCCTCTCTTCTCTTCTGAGTGTATAGCGATACTAAACAAAGTGTGTGTGTGTGTGTGTGTACTTTCTGTACATTAGGCCTAACCTCTTTTCTCTTCTGAGTGTACAGCGATTGTACTAAACAAAGTGTGTGTGTGTGTGTGTGTGTACTTTCTGTACATTAGGCCTACCCTCTCTTCTCTTCTGAGTGTATAGCGATACTAAACAAAGTGTGTGTGTTTGTGAGGCGAGTGTGTTCACGTGTTTACTGTGTGTGTGTGTGTGTGTGTGTGTTTGTACATTAGGCCTACCCTCTTCTCTTCTGAGTGTATAGTGGTTGTACTAAAAGTGTGTGTTTGTGAGGCAATTGTCTTCATGAGTTTACTCTGTGTGTGTGTGTGTGTGTGTGTGTGTGTGTGTGTGTGTGTGGCTCCAGGCTGGACACACACTCCCTGATCTCTAGAACTAATGAACCGTCCAAACTGTCGTCCATGTTCTCGATTTGTTTTCACCGTCCTTGAAAACACTCTTCTTAATAGTTTTATTGTCCCAAGCACATTCTCTGTGTGTAAAAACTAAATACCAAAAAAGAACACACACACACACACACACACACACACACACACACACAGATCATTTCTCATTATAAGCAGGGGAGCAATGTATGCAAAAGCAATGCCAGAAAACAGTATTAGTGTTTGTGAATGATAGAAAGTCTCACTGATTGCAGAAACCTATTTGTACGTTCTCACATCGTCACTTGAATATCTTTCCATTACAGGGAAGACATCTACATATATTCTCACTGTTATATTATTACTTCTGCAGGTCAACACTAAAACAGGACTCGACATAGATTTAAAAACCCTCTGGCAACGTGCCGTCTGTCATGATGATGTAACCAACCATTTCCTCACCCTAATTATACACCTGGGCCGCGTTAGGTGCACGGCATTACATTCAAGGGTTGGTAGGTATGTTAAGAATGATGCAGTTGCAAGTTTACGATGAATGTAAAAAGACGAGACTGTCCTCCCTCGAAAAAAGAAGAAAGAATAGAAAAAAAGTGACAAAACGTTAGGAGAAGTGTGCAGTGGCTCCGTATAAGCTAAACAAGAGAGGTCCTAAGATGGAACCCTGGTGCACACCCATCTCATTGATTTGTTATTGGCTCAATTAAGGTATCTGCATGGCTTTTTAAAAGCATGGTGTCCAGTCCAGTCCTCCGCAGCGCTGTGGAGGAAGGTTTTGGCAATGCGAGACTATATCTGACCTGAATAGCTCCAGTCGAAGGCAGGCTTAAGAGCCGGCTGTCATAACGAGGTAGGAGACGCATTAATGGTTTAAATATGGAGATAACGGTGCCGATTTTCAGACAGTCTCTACTGGAAGTAGAGTTTGGATTCTCTGCCCAAGATGCGATATTTCCCACCACTATGATCGGGCCGGGCCCTTAATCAAGCATTTGTGTTTTTTAATCATTACTTCATTAGCCTAATTGGGTGGGGAGAAAGCTCTGCCTCTCCAGCTTCTCCCATAGCTCTGGGTATATGTCCTGCACTGACTTGAGTGTGAGGTAAACTGGGCTAAATTGTGTCTCCCCCATCTGTAGCACGGTCTTCGATAATTGCACAACCAGGCCAGATTGTTTCAGATATCTCACGAGTCCTTTAGCAGCAGATATGGTCTCTCCTATATCCGGCGCGTTGTCGGCCAGTGCGTCGGCATGCAGACCGTGGCGAAGGACGGTATTAATTAGGTGATGGAGACCAGAAAGTCTCCTATATGGTTCCAGGGCTTTGATTATGTTGCGGCCTTGATCTGTTACCCTCACTATTCAGCTGAGGGAGCTATAGGTTGAGGTTTTTGTTTTACGTTTCTTCATTCGGATCCATTTGCGAGCAGTTTTGATTAAACTAACAGCAGTTTACATGCTTCGTCCTTCTTGCATTATTCATTAAGATCATTCTAAACAGATTTCTGTAGTGCGTGTAACTCTGAATTGTAGTTGAGAACGTCCGTTATAACGGCCCACGTATCGGGTTTAAATCGAGCTCGGGCTTATAATTACAGTTAATGTGTCGGCCGGGCTCGGACACAACGTGCACGGGCTCGGGTAGGGTCGGGTTTGAATTTTTTGGGCCCGATCTAAGTTTTACATGGAAGACATTCATAGTGTTGCACTCAGTTGAACACACGTAAAGTGAAAAAGTTGTGTACAAAAAGAGAGCTAGAGAGTGAAGTTCAAATCTCCACACAGCTGGACAATCGCAGCGTGAAGTCGTTGTGAATGTCTGAAAGTTACCGAAAATGTTGTGCCTAATCCTGCGTCAGAGAGGTGTAGGAGCAGAGGGTTTCTGCAATTACATCCCATTTTATTTATAGCAGATGTCACCTTAAACTGCAATAGCTCGAACGATGATGTCATAGGTAGTGATGCACCGAATCCAGGATTCGGCTTTGGAACCCTACGCTTGCAATACGCTGGTCGACGTAATGACGGCGCCGTTGATTACGGGAAGGTGTTTACGTAGGCGTACCGTTCAATGCAGCAGGCTGTGAGGAAGTGGAAATGGAACTGGTGAGCAGAACAAGTGTTGTTTGGCAGTACGGTCAGTCAAAAGAAGGCCATTCAAGTCCAGCTACATGTTCAGTTAACAATGCTGATTAGTCTGGTGGTGGCGAGGACCCTAAACAATACACAACATCACCGCTGTTACAACATCTGGTATGAAACGTCTGGAAGAATACGAGCTGAGCATGAAGGAATCTACAGACAGCAGCCAGAATGCAGCAACTTCAGGTACAGCAAAGGAAGGACAGTCACTGTTTACTTCATTAATGTGTTGACTGGGTTCATGGACTGAGGACGGGACGAGCACTCAGCAGACTCTCAACCAGGGGGTTCAGTATTCGGCTGAACCCCAAAAATCTGGATTCGGCGCATCCCTAGTCATAGGTCATGTGACAACACGCCATTTTGGGCCCTTTACAGGTATGGGAGTATTTGAAACTCCTCCTAGAGGATTTAACAGATCCTTCTCAAATTGGGTCAGCAGTAGAGGATGGATACCCGGCCTGGCCCAACGGTACCCGACGGGCCGGGCCGGGTTCGGACAGATATTTAGAAATGATGTTCAGGGTTCGGGTCGGGCTCGGTCACATCAGCGCGATAAGACGTTGAACATTTTACATTTAAAAAAGCTTATTATGTAGGTGTGCGCCTGTGTTAACGGGCGCTTGTTGCCCCGTGTGCGCCGATGACCTCATCTGTTGACATTTCCGAATGCCTTCCTACAGCTGCTTAATAAAAACTTCCATACAAACAAACGGACATGTGTCATTAGTATGAGAAGATATATATATATAAGAGAGAAATAAATGAGATTTTAAGGGTGTCGAGCTCGGACAGAAATATCTTAATTACTGTCGGGCTCGGGCCGGGTTCGGTTACTCAGTCCCTCCAGAAAAACGTGATTGTGCGATTGCATAATTCAACGCATAATCAGCCATAGTCCTCATATTTATGCGGGGGGGGGGGGGCATTTTCGCCGCATAAATTGACGATTTCTGCGCACACGATGCAGGGCTTGCATGATTTCAGAATCCCCGCATTTGCGTTGCAAAAAAGTCCCAAATATCTTAGCAGAAAGATGATAAATGTTGTGTTTACTTCACACTAGAGCAGCCGTTTCCCCTGTTGCCATGGGACCGTTATGAAGTGATGTAATTACGCGACGTGAACATCATCGAAAAGCTGCAAACCCCGCGATGAAGCCACGATGACACCGCCGTTTTTGCAAGTTCCCGCAATATCATCGCATAAAACTGCATAAATATCCCTCATATTCCATCACATTATTTAAGAAAACTTGACGCATAATCAAGGATTTATAACCGCAACAATCACCAAAAAAAGACTCCTCGTTTTTCTGGAAGGTTTTTAATGTGGACGAGACTCTGATGGCTTTATGCTACAGATCTTACATTGAGCCCACATATTGCATCGCATTATTTAAGAAAACTTGACGCATAATCAAGGATTTATAACTGCAACAATCACCAAAAAAACTCGATGCCACAGGAACCTGTAACTTCACTTTACATTGTCCAATCTGCCTGAAACGTCATGTGTGCCATAAAAGTCCAGACCTGGAGACATCTACACACTCATATTGAGTCATGGTCATAGCGCCACCTGCTGGCAACAGGAAGTCAGCCTTATGTGACAAAAAACATCCGATTTACATTATATTTTCACGGTGTGGTCTACACGTGATGAACAGCAACAGAACGTATAATTAGTGTATGTTCTCTAGCGCCACATAGTGGACGAAGAAAGTGTTACAGGCAACCGGCATCCCGCCAGAACCCACGGCGTGCTGGAAGGGGCGAGGGACCGTTCATCGCTGCTTGCAGCTTTAATCAAAGCTGTGGTTAAATAAAACATTTAATGCCTTATATTACTCGAAATTACGTGCTTAGAGTAAAATAAACCGAAGCGCAGTAGACTCTCCATCTTAGAATTTGGACAGAAAACAAAAGTGTTTCAGCTTCTCAGGAAGCGTGAAGAGAAATCCCATTAGGAACTGTAAAAGGACATCACACTGACCTGCAGGTAGGTGTGTGTGTGTGTGTGTGTGTGTGTGTGTGTGTCTCGCTGCGGGAGGAGAGAGGTGCTAACATTGGCCAGCTTCAGCTCCAACACTGATCACTTTCCTAGGAGCTTTAATGCAGATAAAAGCCTCCAGCAACTGGATAATAATATACCTCAGTCTATAAACACACCAATTAATGTCGCATTGCGCGCACGTGTGTGCGTGCGTGTGTGTGTGTGTGGGTGTGTGTGTACACGTACGTACGTACTTTCTGTACAATAGGCCTACCCTCTTTGCTCTTCTGAGTGTATAGCGGTTGTACTAAAAGTGTGTTTGTGAGGCAAGTGTCTTCACGAGTTTACTTTGTGTGTGTGTGTGTGTGTGTGTGTGTGTGGGGGCGTGCAGGGTAAAGTCGGGATGTTCCCCCAGCTAATGGCTTTGGATCGGAGCCCGCAGTGACAGCACTGACTGACCGACCAACCTGCTGCTGTGTGAAAGAGTCTGGTTTACTGCCAAGTCAACACACATTACACACACACACACACACACACACACACACACACAGCTCAGACAGGAAGCAGAGAGCTGATGTTTTTTGGAAATTGAAAGTGACATCCGAATCGTAACAGCGGGAAGATGTTGATGTTTTTGGGACCTAATTATTTAAAACGATGCTCTGCAGCGACCAATACTAGAGTGGACTGACTGGAATGTTTAACAAGCCGATGCTGGAAGCTAAACGTGCTCCGTGTAGCTGTTAAAAGCCTCCATTTTGACCTTACATTTCTACTTACAAGTTGGAACAAAAACACTTCATCATGGTGAATGGCCAACAAATCCTCCAAACCATACAACGATACAGGTCATTTATTCCTACCCTATAATACGACCCACAGGAGCAGTTTATAAATTAGCGCCCCTAGCGGGGTATGATATACGGAGCATTTTCCGTCCTCATATATTAATATAGTCAGGGTCAACGGAAGTACGGTTGCAGGATTTAGCTTCCGCTCTCTGTGTGTTGCCGTTCTCAAACTCCCTTGGCTTCAGCAGCAACAATCTTCGAGCTAGCAAGCTGCACCCTGAAAATGACATGTTTTGAAGATTATTTTTGATCGTACAAGGCAGGTCTGCTCCGTTCTTTCTGGGAATGATTGTAAAGATTTACAAAGAATAAGTTTAGGGCATCTCGTCTCTAACTGGGACGTTTTGGGACTGATTGGTGGGATTGCTGTGGACCAAGTACACACAGAGATACACTGGTGAGAGATAATGAGGTTTAACCATGTATCAGCTGATTTAAATAGCTCACGTTACTGTATTGTGTCAACAGTTAACATTTAATATTGTATGTGCCGTTTTCTTTTGCGGGGTGCAAATGTTCCACCAGAACCAGTTCCTTCCCGAGACTATTTAGCAGAGCCACCGTCGCTGCGTCCAGAGCTTAGCGCCGCCCGAGAAGATTGTGATTGGTTTAAAGAAATGCAAACAACCCAGAGCGTTTTTTTCTCCTATCCCAGAATGCATCTGTGGTGTAGCCAGACCTTACTCCACAGCGCTGAGGAGATGGAGCCGGCAGTGCGAGACTATGGGGAGGTGAACCAGGTGAACTAGAACCAGCTGCTGAGCCTCCTGTGAGTCTGTGTGTGTCCAAGATAGACAGTCCCTTGTGTGAGAATGTTTTCATGTGACCAGACATTTGTGTGTGTGTGTTTAAATGATCAAACTGCTAATGTGCGTGTGTGTATACAGCCTGTAGTCTCTTATGTATGTGCTCCGTGTGTGTGTGTGTGTGTGTGTGTGTGTGTGTGTGTGTGTGTGTGTTTGTGTAGGCCTATGTGTTGAGGTAATTGCTTGGTGTCCATGGTCCCCGGAGTGCACTCCACTAGTCAATAGAGAGCATAATGTTGTGAGTTTACCCATAATGCCTCAGGGGACAGGCTGTTAAGTGAGCTCATTGCATTTTGACTGGTGTACTGAGTGGACACTTGGGACGAGAGGCACACAGAGACACACTGATAGAGAAGTATTTGTACACTGATGTTGATTGGCTGAGCTCTGATTGGGGCTTTATTTGTTTTCATCCAAAGACACAAAGAAAAAAAAACCAGAATCTGCAGCAGCCATATTTACAGGTGACTGTGTCCTAATATCTAAGGATTTATATTATCAGCCATGATGTCTAAACCATCCGAGGTAGGCTGACCCCAAGCTACGTGGTTGTGCAACATAAGTTTCTGCTCCTGTAGAAGCTAGAAGTCCGTATGAAATCAACCTTGTTTTTAAAAAAACATGTTTTATTTGCGATCTTATGGAGTAAGTACTACACTACCCACAATCCTAAGCGAAATGTTTACCGAAACACGCGAAAACGGCTAGAGCGAGCTGCTCCCATTGAAGTCTATGATCCTTTCTGTACACGGTCTTGTACATTTCCCTTTTTTGCCGTTTTCAAAATGTTATTTTGCGCTGAATCAAATGTTTTTATCACATTTCATCTCGGATCTGGTTGGCTCGGTTCCAGGCTTAAAACTCTTTATTTAAGCCTCTAATGAAACGTCAATGGAGATATTGAACGGGGGAAAACACACACAAGTGGGCGGTTACCGTTGAGCTCTATAAAGGACTGGGCATGATGTCAAAGCAGTGGATTTTTAACTGTGTGTACATATATATTTAACTTTCTTGGTGCCATCTGACCGTCCTGTGTATGTTCTGACCAATTCATTCTTTTATTCAAAGCAGGGCTGTAGTCAAGTCCACCTTTGTCGAGTCCAAGACAAGTCCAAGACCAGGACTTATTGAGACCGAGTCAAGACCGAGTCCAAAGAGGTTTGAGTCCAAGTCAAGGCCGAGTCCAAATTAGAGACAGTTAATACCGAGACAAAATAAAAAAAAATCCTCTTCAAGACTCACTTACCTGATGTGAGAGACAATCTTCTATTAAGATGATCATTTTGTATCATAATTATAATTTTAGATAATTTTTTAGGGCTGTCAGCATTAAGGCGTTAATCGCGATGCGATTAAGGGCCGAGCATAATGCGTTAATTTTTTTTACTCGTATTAATCGCATGCCGCCATTTATTAATTTATTTTCACTTCACTCAGCTTTGCGTCGTGCCTAACAGGATACTATGTTGCCGTACTTCCTCGTAACACATCCTGCTGCTGCAGGAATAGCAACGCGGATTTCAGTGCCTCATTCTGGTGCCACTGATATGTCTGCTCTTCTCTCTGATGCTCTGAAACAGACGATACAGGAAACACAAACATGCTGCACGTGACGCTAGTTAACATTATACTCGACAGCAGCTAACGTTAGCCTACCGCTAGCTAGTTAACGCTATACTCAACAGCAGCTAACGTTAGCCTACCGCTAGCTAGTTAACGCTATACTCAACAGCAGCTAACGTTAGCCTACCGCTAGCTAGTTAACACTATTCTCGACAGCAGCTAACGTTAGCCTACCGCTAGCTAGTTAACGCTATACTCGACAGCAGCTAACGTTAGCCTACCGCTAGCTAGTTAACACTATACTCGACAGCAGCTAACGTTAGCCTACCGCTAGCTAGTTAACACTATACTCGACAGCAGCTAACGTTAGCCTACCGCTAGCTAGTTAACACTATACTCGACAGCAGCTAACGTTAGCCTACCGCTAGCTAGTTAACACTATACTCGACAGCAGCTAACGTTAGCCTACCGCTAGCTAGTTAACACTATACTCGACAGCAGCTAACGTTAGGCTACCGCTAGCTAGTTAACACTATACTAAACAGCAGCTAACGTTAGCCTACCGCTAGCTAGTTAACACTATACTCGACAGCAGCTAACGTTAGCCTACCGCTAGCTAGTTAACACTATACTCGACAGCAGCTAACATTAGCCTAGCTAGTAGCTGGATTAAACACGGTTACAATGCTGACAGCTAACGCTAAACGGTGTAAAGTGTGACTGTGTTTTACTGTAGAGGATTCAACACCGGGATGTAACAATCTGCAGCTGCTGTTGTTGGAAAAACACAGACGGTGCGTTCAATGAAACTGGTAATTTACAGCCTCGTGGTGCATTCAAAGTGCTGATGAGTTCCTGCATGGTTTCATTTTAGTCTCAAATCGTAGGCATCTCTCCTTGATCCGCTAGCTGCCTGGCCCCTGAACACACCGTGAAACAGCCCGGTCTCAGGAGACAACACAGGGGTCGTTAACGTCAAACAAACACTAGAGGCACAGGATAGGCACCAAAATACAACAAACTACTCCAGCCAATCACCGACAAGATGGTTGGGGGAGGGGGTGGGGGTTAGTGACAGTTAGTAACAGTTAGTCATGACAGTTATGGAAACATGGGGGGGAGGGGCGAGCTTGCTCTGTTTTTTTTTTTATTTACTTGGAACGTCAACAGAAGTGACCCTGCAGGAACTCATAGTGCACCTTTAACTTAGCTTTAATTCTGTACTTAGCCTTTTATTCAAGCTACGCACCATCCAAATGTATTTCACAAACAACCGAACACTTTGGTACAGAGGACCCAGACACCATCAGAGAGTGTGAAAGTTTGATTTGGACGATAACAGAAGAGAACGGGTGATTTGTGATTGGTTGTGAAGGCAGCAGGATGAGGCGGCTACATCAGCTAAAAGGTCTGCACAGACGAGTGGACTCTGGAGACACGCTGAGGTGTGTAGTATCTGTCTGTTCTCGCCTCCACAGCGCTCAGATTTCTCTGACTGAGTGATTGGACTCTGGGGAGCAGTGAGTCCTAATCAACTGAGGCTTGACCTTTCACCGCAGGGATCTGAATAAAAGACCAGTCTCTGTTTTGTTAACACCCTCCTGTCTTTTTCTTCTGTCCACCCCCTACCCATCCATTAAAACCTGTTCACATGAATCCTGATTTAGTCTCTATTAGAGCGATAAAACATGCAGTTCATATTCCCGGGAGGCAATATGAACTGCATGCAAGACTCAGTGGTATAGTCTATACGTGATACACAGGTATACGCAGTATACCCACTAAGAAAGCTCCAGGATTTCCATATACCCACTTAAAAATGCCCAATGACACACAGCAACATACTTTCCATTATAGTTTTGATATATTTAGAATTTTCATCTGTGTTTTTGGTCTTCACATAGGCTAAATAAGGTATTTCCACCGTAAATTGGTGCATAAAAGTGTATCCCAATACAGGAAATTAAGTTGATGATGCTCAAAACGTCCCTGGGGAGGACACCCACTATGATCTGCCCCCCTCCTCCTCCCCCCTCACCCAAAGGCAGATTCTGGCCAATATATACAGTATACAGTACTGTATACCCACTACAATATATTAGACTACACCACTATGCAAGATGATAGACATTTGTCTGTAAAGCCCAGTTCAGACCAAAGATTTGAGACAGAACAATTAAGGAACGGTGCAGGACAAAATGTCATCAGTCTGAACCGGCCGGTCTCAGCTCGACTCCAGCCAGCTGATGGTGTCGCTGCGACTCAGCTGGTGGAGTCTCCAGAGGCTGGTTTTAGAACGTAAGAGACGTCTCCTGTTTCATCAGACAATAGAGAAGTCAGCTGGTGGAGTCTCCAGAGGCTGGTTTTAGACCATAAGAGACGTCTCCCGTTTCTACAGCCAGTAGAGAAGTCAGCTGGTGGAGTCTCCAGAGGCTGGTTTTAGAACGTAAGGGACGTCTCCTGTTTCATCAGACAATAGAGAAGTCAGCTGGTGGAGTCTCCAGAGGCTGGTTTTAGAACGTAAGAGACATCTCCTGTTTCAACAGACAATAGAGAAGTCAGCTGGTGGAGTCTCCAGAGGCTGGTTTTAGACCATAAGAGACGTCTCCTGTTTCAACAGACAATAGAGAAGTCAGCTGGTGGAGTCTCCATAGGCTGGTTTTAGACCATAAGAGACGTCTCCCGTTTCTACAGCCAGTAGAGAAGTCAGCTGGTGGAGTCTCCAGAGGCTGGTTTTAGACCATAAGAGACGTCTCCCGTTTCTACAGCCAGTAGAGAAGTCAGCTGGTGAAGTCTCCAGAGGCTGGTTTTAGACCATAAGAGACGTCTCCCGTTTCTACAGCCAGTAGAGAAGTCAGCTGGTGGAGTCTCCATAGGCTGGTTTTAGACCATAAGAGACGTCTCCCGTTTCTACAGCCAGTAGAGAAGTCAGCTGGTGGAGTCTCCAGAGGCTGGTTTTAGAACGTAAGGGACGTCTCCTGTTTCTACAGCCAATAGAGAAGTCAGCTGGTGGAGTCTCCAGAGGCTGGTTTTAGAACGTAAGAGACGTCTCCTGTTTCAGCAGCCAGTAGAGTATTCTTGTAAAGGCAGCTACATTCAAATAAAATGATCCATAATCCATTTTATTTCTGTTACAAACTGTCAACCAAGCAGAGCTTTAGACGGTATGTTGATTTACACGTTGAATGCATGTGTTTCCACTACATGTTTTGGGGGTTTGTATCCATAACCATATGGCTAATGAGTGTTGTCCTGAATCTCTCCTGATCCGATGTGTACGATGTTGCTACGGTTTCCTGGTTGAACGGCATGTTTCCTCGGAACGTGTGCAACATGCTTTGAGTTATGTTTTCTCTCGTTTGGTGGCTGTGTCACAGTTGATACCCAATCAGCAGAGACGTGCATATATAAACTAGGGGTGCACGATTCAGAAAATGTCACGACTCGATTCAATATCGTTTTTTGAACGTTTTTTGTAAATGTAGTTACTTTTCTCATGTGATTGCAGTAGACATACAATTTTGTAGGCGATTTGAATGTGAATTGTTTTTTTTGCACACCCCTAATATAGACTGGTAATAAAAAGGCAGAGTCCGTGCGCACACAACAGGGTGTTCAACACATCCCCGTTTCAGTAAAAACAAAAAAAACATGTTGCTACGTTTTCTCGGGGCTGAACATGGCCGAGGTTGTTTCAGACCAGCCACTCCCTCCTCCTGCCCTCTGATAACATGTTTTCCCGCCAGTTTAATCACCTGACCTGCTCCTCCCACTACCTCACCTGCTGCTCATTTCCCTGATTACAGCCAGTAGTTTAAATACTGCATCCCTTACTCTTGTTCTCCTTTTTGCATGTTTGCTTCCTGCCTGATTTCCCAGACTGATTCCTCACCTGGTAAAGTTAACATCCTTTGCCAACCTGGTTTTGTAAAAGTATTGTAAAAATAAAGCTGTTCCCTTTAGTCTGGCCTTGATCATATGTTGCATTATCATTCCTGGCCATGTGGCAGAATATGGTTTGGTGGGTGGGTATTACTGATATAATAGCGTTGAGGAAGTGATTAACCTTCTTGTCTTGTGTTAGTGTCTGCACACTGGTAGCTTGGCCTGCTAGCTTTGCTGATACGAGTGCTAACGTTACAGCTTTGTTTGCTTTCTGTTGGTGTGAGCTTCGAAGCTTGGTTTCCTCTTCGGGGACTGCCCATTTCTCCGACGCTCCATTGTAATGACATCTCAATAACCCGAAAAATTCCCTTTGGTCCTACAGCCCACTAGGCCGACGTCCCTTTGTTTACAAAAAAGAAACCCTCTGCTCCAAACATCCCATTGTTCCGACCATATAGGGTTAGGGTGAAGGTTAGGGACAATTATTTATAATATTTCTTTAGGATTTTTGCCTTGTTTTAACCTTCCTGTTTGAAACAGCCAAGATGAGGCGTCTTTTAACTGATCGTTAGTCTCACATTGGTTATTGCAGGGATATGCCCCATTCCTATTCATTATCATTGCAGGCTTATGGAAATATAAATACATATCCAACCCAAAACTAACTTTACCCTGTTGGACTTTGGACTTAGCCTACATTTATTCAGATTTTAAGTTATGGGAGGTGATCCACAAAAGCCCAAATGATTGGAACAATGGGATGTCAGAGCAGAGGGTTTATTTATTTTTTTAAATGAAGGGACGTCGGACTAGTGGGCTGTAGGACCAAAGGGAATTTTTCGGGTTATTGAGAGGTCGGAACGATGGAGCGTCAGAGAAATGACGTGGCACCTTCATGGTGTTCATCTTGGGACGACTTGGTTGGCTAGTGAGCCGTTGTTTAGAGGGGGGTCAAACTCAATTTCACTAAAGGCCACACTGGAAAATGAGAATCACATCAAGGGCCACTCGTGTATAGTTTATTAGGGCTGTCAATCGATTAAAACATCTAATTAATTACATACTCTGTGATTAATTAATCAAAATTAATCGCATACATAATTAACGGTGCCTGAACCAATACTTTTTAAGAAAGTAAAAAAAAAGAAAAGAAATAAAAAGGTACTAAACAACAGTTGGTGACATTAAACAACGGCTTGTTTATTGCTAAGGCCATATGGTCAACATTACATGTTTAATAATAATGTAATCACTATAACAATAACTTATTTCACTAGTAAATTGCTGTTGAACGACAAAAACAACCACCAGATGGGAAAAGGACATTTACAATAACTTAAAATGCACCACGAAACTGTAGTTTACCAGTTTCATTGAATGCACCGTCTGTGTTGTTTCTCCGACGGCAGCTGCAGATTGTTACATCCCGGTGTTGAATCCTCTACAGTGAAACACAGTCACACTTTACACCGTTTAGCGTTAGCTGTCAGCATTGTAACCGTGTTTAATCCAGCTACTAGCTAGCGGTAGGCTAACGTTAGCTGCTGTCGAGTATAGTGTTAACTAGCTAGCGGTAGGCTAACGTTAGCTGCTGTCGAGTATAGTGTTAACTAGCTAGCGGTAGGCTAACGTTAGCTGCTGTCGAGTATAGCGTTAACTAGCTAGCAGTAGGCTAACGTTAGCTGCTGTTGAGTATAGTGTTAACTAGCTAGCGGTAGGCTAACGTTAGCTGCTGTCGAGTATAGCGTTAACTAGCTAGCGGTAGGCTAACGTTAGCTGCTGTTGAGTATAGTGTTAACTAGCTAGCGGTAGGCTAACGTTAGCTGCTGTCGAGTATAGTGTTAACTAGCTAGCGGTAGGCTAACGTTAGCTGCTGTCAAGTATAGTGTTAACTAGCTAGCGGTAGGCTATCGTTAGCTGCTGTCGAGTATAGTGTTAACTAGCTAGCGGTAGGCTAACGTTAGCTGCTGTCAAGTATAGTGTTAACTAGCTAGCGGTAGGCTAACGTTAGCTGCTGTCGAGTATAGCGTTAACTAGCTAGCAGTAGGCTAACGTTAGCTGCTGTTGAGTATAGTGTTAACTAGCACGTGCAGCGGTGTTTGTGTTTCAGAGCATCAGAGAGAAGCAGACATATCGGTGGCACCAGATTTCGGTAGCCAGGGTTGGCAGGAAGAAGATGTTTATAAGTAAATGTTCCAATTAATGATCCAGGAAGAACATTCTCGTCTCCCTCCTCCATTTTACAGTCCAATGTTGGTTAGAACGGCTCCAGGTCAAACCTCAATATGGAATGGATTAATCTGCGTCTTTTTTTTTTTAACGCGTTATTTTGACAGCCCTAGTTTATTGACATGCTTTTATTTAATCGAAAAAGTAAAATATCTTTGACTGTGTTATCGCTTGTGTCATATAGTCTTCTCAAGTACAGTTTGGTCGACATAAAGCCCTAAAAAAGTCAGCAAAAGACGTTCCTTAGCCGTCATAGAGTTTAGAAAATCAGGCTAAACTGTTTCACAGTCTGAATATGCAAACTGGCTCGTTCTGGGGGGATTTCTGAGCCTCAGAGTCGGCAAATCTGCCAAATGATGCTTTTGAGTGTCACGTAATTACTGTTTGAAAACAGTTTCCCGTCGGTTTGGTTTGGTGCGTATCTAGGAGGGCCAAAATATATCTTCGGATCAAAATTGGCAAGGGGCGGGGTTTTGCCTGCAGGCCTCGTTTGACAGACGTGGCTCTAGTCCCCCTGACCAGCGATAGATTTACCAAACAGCAGCCATGTAACTGAAGAACATTTAACCCTTGTGTTGTCCTCCCGCCCACTATGCAACTTTTTGGGGTTTTTTCGGTCGAAATTAAGAAACTTTTCCCGACGTTTTGCCAGATCTGCGCAGAATCGATCACCAGCGATCGCCGCCCAATGCATGCCGTTAATGCTGATTTGATCCGACTTGATCCCGACTTGCTCTGACGTCAAGCACACGTGGGCAACGATGACCTCACGAGATCAAGGCGGCCGCAGGTTTGAGAGCCAGGCAGCGCAGTTGCTCTCCACCAACTGCAAGACCCAGGCGGACCCAGGGGCATGCTGGGAAACGCCGCCTCTCGGCTGATCTAACAGCTGATTGGTTCAGAATCGAGTCAACATGATGACGTTTTATATAAACTTTTGATTTATTTTGATTTGGAGGGATTTTAACTGCTATTTGTCTGATTTAAAGGCTTATTCTGTACAGAACACATGTTGCGTGGCTGATAGTGACGTTTAGAAGTCCGAGAGACTACATCTGTTCAGATTATAGATCATCAACAGTCTGTTGTTGATTAAAATCAGCAACAGATCACATGTAGAGCATTGTGACAGCTACTCTGTCAGTAAAAACAACTGGAGACTGTGTAGGAGCTGATATATGGGTCTGATAACATTTTATTAAATCGGAATCGGACCTAACAGGATGTGAGTGCTGCTGTGACTTCCTGTTCGGCCTGAAGGCTGCTGGAGACGGCTGGAAACTGTCCGACTTGACAGCGGATTTTTGTCACCGCCCCCGGCTGCTGCCGCCTGCTCTCGTCCACTTTAGAGGCGAGGCGCAGTTCATCTCCAACGAGCCTACTGTTTTTACTATACGGAAACAGAGTCGCGTCACGTTCAGCGTCATGTGTGCAACTGGAAGTGAATTAACGTCTTGATTTTTAACCCGAACCGCACGTCGTATGGTTGTTGCTAAAATACCTTACTGAACTAAACATACCTTTGCACCAAAATGTCTTTCAAATGCTTCCACTTTGCCAAAATGTCCACACTTTGGCGGTAGAAAACCTAAAGTGTTCTCACAGGAGTACAAAGACACAGACACACACTCATGCACCGATACTGTGTGTAACACACTTGAAGCTGCATTCTGTCAGATCACACGGCATCGCTCAGAGAGACGAACAGAAAAGGAGAACTGTGCAGAGAAAGCGAAACAAACAAGAGTTTTTAGGCCAGTCTAGTTAAGACCTCACTGTCCCAGTTGAACAGAATATAGAGCTCACGCACTGTCTGTGTCTGTGTGTCTGTGTGTGTGTGTGTGTGTGTGTCTCTGTGTGTGTGTGTGTGTGTGTGTGTGTGTGTCTCTGTGTGTGTGTGTGTGTGTGTGTGTGTCTGTGTGTGTGTGTGTGTGTATGTCTCTGTGTATCTCTGTGTGTGTGTGTGTGTGTGTGTGTGTGTCTGTGTATCTCTGTGTGTGTGTGTGTGTGTGTGTGTGTGTGTGTGTGTGTCTGTGTGTGTGTCTGTATGTATTTCTCTGTGTGTCTGTGTGTGTCTGTGTGTGTAGTGTGTGTGTGTCTCTGTGTGTGTGTGTGTGTGTGTGTGTGTCTCATGTGTGTGTGTGTGTGTGCGTCGTGTGTGTCTCTATGTATCTCTGTGTGTGTGTGTGTGTGTGTGTATATCTCTGTGTGTGTGTCTGTGTGTGTGTGTGTGTATGTGCTGTGTGTGTGTGTGTGTGTGTGTGTGTGTGTGTGTGTCTGTGTATCTCTCGTGTGTGTGTGTCTGTGTGTGTGTGTGTGTGTGTCTGTGTGTATCTGTCTGTGTGTGTGTGTGTGTGTGTGTGTGTGTGTATCTCTGTGTGTGTGTGTGTGTGTGTGTGTGTGTGTGTGTGTGTGTGTGTGTGTGTGTGTGTGTGTGTGTGTGTGTGTGTGTGTGTGTGTGTGTGTGTGTGTGTCTCTGTGTGTGTGTGTGTGTGTGTGTGTGTGTGTGTGTGTGTGTGTGTCTGTGTGTGTGTGTGTGTGTGTGCTCTCTGTGTGTGTGTGTGTGTGTGTGTGTGTGTGTGTATGTGTGTGTGTGTGTGTGTGTCTCTGTGTGTCTGTGTGTGTGTGTGTGTGTGTGTGTCGTGTGTGTGTGTGTGTGTGTGTGTCTGTGTGTGTGTGTGTGTGTGTGTGTGTGTGTCTCTCTGTGTGTGTGTGTGTGTGTGTGTTCCACTCAGCAGTGGGTCTGTCTCTCTGGGACAGATCTCAGTAGGAGTTGGAGCGACAGTGTACAATGAATCTGTGTTCTTGGTCTGAAGCTGTGAAGTGGTCTTTCTGAACAGTGTCAGGAGAGGAATCTGCGGGAATCTGACCCTGTCTTCATCAAACCTGTGGCTCCTTCGGTCTGAACATATACAGGCAGTTAGCAACAGCTTTAAATGGACACTTCAGCTGCTGTCGAGTATAGTGTTAACTAGCTAGCGGTAGGCTAACGTTAGCTGCTGTCGAGTATAGTGTTAACTAGCTAGCGGTAGGCTAACGTTAGCTGCTGTCGAGTATAGTGTTAACTAGCTAGCTGTAGGCTAACGTTAGCTGCTGTCGAGTATAGTGTTAACTAGCTAGCTGTAGGCTAACGTTAGCTGCTGTCGAGTATAGTGTTAACTAGCTAGCTGTAGGCTAACGTTAGCTGCTGTCGAGTAAAGTAAGGAAAATATCTTTGAGTTGTGGACAAACTCCCAGATCTAGCGTGACAAGACTTTGTCCTTGTACATTATTATTGGTGTTAAGCGTAGAGGCGCATGTTTGTCGGTCACAGTTGTATCTTTTCATTTACAGAATAAGAAGTGATCTTTATCTGACAGGATCCTTTATTATGTGAGTGTGGTCAGCCTGACTCAAATTAGCTGACCGTCGTCTGGATAACTGAGTTTAGAGCGAGATGATGGGGCTGCTGACATTCAGGCCGTCTTAAACGAGTTACAGCAAGCCGTCCACATTCGGAGAGAGATTTCTGCACATTTTTGTTTATGAGAAGAGAAGAGAGCGAGAGAAGAGAGATACGTTTCTCTCACTGCCTGTTCGGTATAAAATAATCAGTGTTGGGGAGTAACGGAGTACATGTACCGGCGTTACGTATTCAGAGTACAAATTATGAGTAACTGTACTCCGTTACAGTTTAAATAGTTGGTATTTAGAATACAGTCACATTGTTGAAATCAATGGATTACATGACGATACTTCTCTGTTTCACGGGTTTATTCACTCTCGCAACTCCATGCATTTCCCAGAAGCCCCAATATGAAAACGAAAAAATTGAGCTATTGCTTTGTCCATCAATATTAACAGTCTATGGGATTAGCACGACTGCTAATAAGGATCAACTGCCACACACTTTGGATTGATGGATGCGGAGAAAGATTCATCATTATAAAAACACAGATCTAAATAATTCTGTGGTTAAGAAACGACTTCATGAATCTGACGTAGACTTTTCTTAGGACCTTTTTCACGGACAAAGAGGCTAGGATTAATCAACCGATATCATCGTATGGTTTGGAGGACTTGTTGTGAAAAACCATAGGAACATATTTGCATGTTTTAACCCACTTTATTTACTACTAATGATGTTACCGCTAAACACTATATGTGCATGATTTTTGTTTCAGTTCAGTCAGTGTCCACACTCAGTGTATCGCCCTGGTTTGGCCTCTAAATCTGCAGTAGCTTTTAGTCTGCTGTGTACAGCTGACTGCTGGCAAGTTAACGGACTTATGTGTGTTTATACCGTCCAGAACAACAACCACCGCCTTCTTCTGCCAAATTAAAGTCATCCAGGGTTATTCAACTTGCTTAAGGACACTATATGGCAGTAGTTGTACAAGGAAGTGGAGCTCGTTTCGCTTCCCTGTGGAAGTACTGTAGGCAGTAAGCAGGTTACTTGTGATCTTTAGTTCACAAGATCTAATTTAATCCCTCTGCCTATCTGTCGGTGTTCCCTCTTCAGGAATTGAAGGCATGCAACTGCAGTTCTCAACGCAACGCATTCTCATGGATACGTTTTTAGAAAAAAGATCATGATTTGGATTAGAACAGCGACCCCGTTAATAGTACTCCTGTGTAACGAACACACGTTGAACCACAATCTTTTTTTCAACTCATTCATATTCACTGGTTCGTCTGATACCGTACCAACATGTACACACACCCATTCGTATATCTTACAAAATTAGGCAACCGCTGGCTGGTCACATGATGCCGGGTACAGAGCTCTGTTGGCTGTCGGTGCATTTAGTGGCAGTTGGTAGTTGAGTTTAGCCGACAAAAAGTGAGCATCATGCTGCGACAACAGTTAAGTTTAGGCACCAAAATGGTCTCATATTGCCAGACTGTCTAGTCCACACAGCATTCCGGGATGGGAGAAAAATGTACTTTGGTTTATTGGCATTTCTTTAAACCAATCACAACCGTCTTGGACGGCGCTAAGCGCCAGACCCTCCTCCACAGTGCCGCGGTGGAGAAAAGTCTGGCAAAGCGAGACTAGTAAACCGTAAACGGGCAAGAGGCCGTTAACTGGGCGTAAACTGCGGAAAAAACCCCGAATGAGATGGATATTCTGAATGCGCTGTATACATGTCCAAAAACCAGAATAATACCGGAATATCCCACGTCTTAATCGGAAAATGCTATATTCAAAAACATCAAAACATGTAGATTAGGTTCTCCATACGTGCCTTTGATCAAGGCACTGGCTCAGATCTGGAGTTGGTCCCGGGGCGCTGTGATTGGCTGCCCACTGCTCCCTTGAGGTATGGGTTAAAGGCAGAGAATGAATTTCGCTACATGAATGTGTATGTGACAATAAAGTACCTTTACTTTTACCTATATTCGGAAAAAGGATCTGTATCTGTGACCTGTATCACATTCTGAATATTGTTTAGTATTGGTGTCATGTAAACATTATAAACTTATCAATACTAACATGTAGGCTGGCTGACGATGTCATCGTGCAATAAGTAGGTTATTGGGGTTGTGCAATATGTTGTGCAATAAGTAGGTTATTGGGGTTGTGCAATATGTTGTGCAATACGTAGGCTATTTGGGTTGTGCAATATGTCGGTGCATTGTGTCATTTGTGAATAGTAGGCTATTGGGATTGGGCAATATGTTACTTGTGCAATATCTCATTGTGCAAGGGCTATGCTACACTTTTTGCGGAGAATGCAGCCGACAGGGTTGTTCAATTAAAAACTGCCACTGAAAGAAGGAGTTAATGTGCTTACTACACTCACCTAAAGGATTATTAGGAACACCATACTAATACCGTGTTTGACCCCCTTTCGCCTTCAGAACTGCCTTAATTCTTTGTGGCATTGATTCCACAAGGTGCTGGAAGCATTCTGTAGAAATGTTGGCCCATATTGATAGGATAGCATCCCCCACACTATTACACCACCAGCAGCAGCAGCAGCCTGCCCAGTGGTAGCAAGGCATGACGGATCCACGTTCTCATTCTGTTTACGCCAAATTCTGACTCTACCATCTGAATGTCTCAGCAGAAATCGAGACTCATCAGACCAGGCAACATTTTTCCAGTCTTCAACTGTCCAATTTTGGTGAGCTCGTGCAAATTGTAGCCTCATTTTCGTGGTTGTGCGTGGTGTGGCTTCACAAATGCTTTGCTGCGTGCCTCGGTTGTAACCAGTGGTTATTGGAGTCAAAGTTGATCTTCTATCAGCTTGACTCAGTCGGCCCGTTCTCCTCTGACCTCTAGCATCAACGAGGCATTTTCGCCCCCCAGGACTGACGCATCCTGGATGTTTCCCTTTTTCAGACCATTCTTTGCAAACCCTAGAAATGGTTGTGTGTGAAAATCCCAGTAACTGAGCAGATTGTGAAAGGTAACACTTTATAATAACCATCATTAATAAATGGTAAATTGATAGTTAATTAATCTTTAGTTAATTGTCATTTAACTGTTAGCAATGAAATTCTAATTAATGTTTACTAATTATTAGTAGTGCTGTAAATTAACAGTTTATTGTTACACACATTATATCCCTCATATACTATATTAGGTATCTGGTAATGATTAAACAATGTTTGTAAACCTTTACGAAACCATTTTTAAAACATCTATAAACATTACATAGATGGACCACTTTAAGGGTTACTAGTTGGTTTGTAAACCGTCTATAAACAGTGTCTGGATGGTTATTATAAAGTTGCAACAGATGACTATAATACCTTGTTGCAAAGTTAAAAAATACTTTGTAAACCAACTATAAATATTATCTGGATGGCTATTGTAAAGTTGCGACTGAGGACGACCAGCCACGCTCGCCTCACACATGAGGCGGTACTAAATCTGCAATGGAAAAAGGAGGACGGGGCAACGAGGCCGAGCCGAGCAGAGCTGGTACTAGCAGTGGGTAAGCGCCATTAGATCACCTTTCTTTCCCATTCTGACATTCAGTTTGGAGTTCAGGAGATTGTCTAGACCAGGACCACCCCCCTAAATGCATAGAAGCAGCTGCCATGTGATTGGTTGATTAGATAATTGCATTAACGATACATTTAACAGGTGTTCCTAATTATCCTTGAGGTGAGTGTATATAGGTACCTGTCTAATGTATATGAGAGCATGTTCTGTGTTGCATGAGAGTATGTGTTGAGAGATGCTTTTTTTCTGTATTTTGTGTTGTCTTTGTAAAGCTGCGGAACGGACAAAGTCCAAAACCAATTTCCCTTCGGGGACAAAGTATATCTTATCTTATAAACGCTGTCACTGTGTCTTTCTCTGGAGCAGAAAGCAGTGTGATCTGTGAAAGCCGTGACAGCTGGTTAAGTCACCTTCTTCCTGAGAGAGGTCAAGGGTCAAGCAAAGTGGAGAGGTTAGAAGCAACCTGCTTTATGGGTAATTTGCTTCGACTAAGCTTCCTGCGTTGGGTCACTGACAAGACAGGTGTTAAAGGGATAGTTTAAATCTTATTGAAGTGCGGTTGAGAGAGTATGATGAGCAGCAGTGAGATGTAACCAAGCCTAAGTACATAACTCCAGTACTGTACTTAAGTGCAAATGTTGAGGTACTTGTACTTTACTTGAGTCTTTTCTTTTCATGCCACTTTCTACTGCTACTCTGCTACATTTCAGAGAGACATATTGTACTTTTTACTCCACTACATTCATCTGTTACAGCTTTAGTTACTAGTTACTTTACACATTAAGATTTCTGCACACAAAACACATGTAGGATATAAAATCTGACGTTTAATTATAAAGTAAACTAGCCAACAATATAACGTCCTACAAGTCCAGCTGAAATGATCAGACCATTAAACACACAACTGTCTTGATCGTTTCCAGTTTCTAAAATGGGAGTATTTGTACTTTTACAACTTTTAAGTTATTTTCCTGATGATACTAAGTAACATTTCCAATGCAGGACTTTTACTTGTAACAGTATTTTTCAGTGCCGTATTACTACTTTTACTGAAGTAAAGGATCTGACTTGTTAAAGGGACAGTTCAGATGTTTTGAAGTGGTTATATGAGCTACTTCTTCACAGTCAAGTGTGTTAGCTACAGTAGATAATGGTCGGCACGCCCCCAGTTTGGAGAAAAAGACTGTGGTTTGGGTAGAAACACCAGTCCTCTTAAGTAAGAACACCAGTTTCCTGGGTGAGAGTCTTGTTTTTTTCTTAGCTTCTTCCGTGACATGAACTCCCCTCTCCATCTTGAAAGCCCTGTGTTTTAGGATCCAAACATCCTTCCTGCACAGATGTTTTTATAGCTACATGTATGAATGGTTCATGAGAACAGCCTGGGGCTCACTCCACACACTAAACTATCGTGTCTTTAGCCTTAGTTGTCCGTACGAGTCAGTTAACATGAAATCAGTGCGATAGATCAGTGAAGAAATGATCAGGTCCCTTCAGACATAGGCGTAATTTACAGTTGTAACCCCCCCCCCAAATAATCAAAACTGGCCAATGCAAACCCCCCCAAAATACCTATTGTCAATTTTTTAAATAAAAAAGGCATTTGCACCATAATTGGACGCAGAAAAGGCACAGATTGTTGCAGAAAAATAAACCAGAATGCAGTAAAGTGATTGAGATTGCTCAAAATTTCAAATTTGCTCAAAAGACGAGATTTAAACCTCCCCCCCCCCCAATGTTGAACCAGAGTTATGCGCTTGTCTTCAGATGGATTTTCAGGCGTGGCCCAATCAGGACGGCCAACACGGCCGCCAGAAGGTGTGATTCATCACCTGGAAATCCTTCTGTTCTTCTCTGTGTATCCCTGCGTCCAGCTGCCCTCCACCCCTCCCTGTGTGTACCCCCCCCCGGAGAGGGCGGGGGCTCCCCTAACGAGCTTACTACCGGCTAATCAGCTGAGAGGATTCCCATTGGCCTGAGAGTCCAGGGGCAAGCCTGTGGCGGGAGGTTGGCATTAAAACAACACTGATTGACACTGACAGGTCATTGCTACACATAATGGGATTAGAGAGAAAGAGAGAGAGAGGGAGAGGCTTTTTCAGAGGAGACAGCGAGAGAGTGAATAGTGTTCGTGTCACAGTGCCTCCGTGTTGTGCTCATTGTTGTACAGTGTTAGAAACATGTTGGATCAGGCTGTTCTCATGAACCGTTCGTAGATATAGCAAAACGTAAAGCACTGTAAGTCCTATGTATTACACGTATATATTACTGTATGCTCCACATTGACTGCTGCTGTATAAGAGTGCTCTTGTCCGTAAAACATAGGGCTTTCAAGCCGGGGAGTAGAGTTTGTGTCCCAGGAAAACCAAGGACTTTCACCCAGGAAACAGGTGTTTGTGTCTGGGGAATCATACCGCGGCTGCTGTTTTAACCCGAAACCGCAATCTTTTTTTTCTAATCTTAACTAGTGCTTTTGGTGCCTAAACGTCGTCACTAAACTTAACTGCAACGGCAGCTGAAACGACCGTGACCTGTTCACCGAGAGCTACAGAGGAAATTCAAATCCTGCACACTTTCTCACCTTCACACACCCGGTCAATCGCTGTGCGAGGGGAGCAAGATTGGTTTTAAAAAGCTGCCGGAAGGGAAAGTGGATTTCTTCTCCTTTTCTGCAGATAAACATGCAATCACTGGTGATGTTTGGGAGACATTTGAGAGGCTTTTTCATTTTATTCTTGTACAAAAATGAAAGCATTTATTCACACACATCCAAAAAAGGATTAATGAGATCAGAATCGACACATTGGATCTCTTATTTGATACCTCCTCGGTTGAACCAGAAGTTTTTCAGGCCTTTCTTCATGAAGGCCATCTCAAAGCTTTTATTCCTGCCCCGAGTAGCTAGGATTGTGGAAGGAGGAGGGATCTCTGAGGAGCTATGAGCGAGGATGGAGGGATCTCTGAGGAGCTATGAGTGAGGCTGGAGGAGGGATCTCTGAGGAGCTATGAGCGAGGATGGAGGAGGAATCTCTGAGGAAATATGAGCGAGGATGGAGAAGGAATCTCTTAGGAGCTATGAGCGAGGAGGGATCTCTGAGGAGCTATGAGTGAGGCTGGAGGAGGGATCTCTGAGGAGCTATGAGCGAGGATGGAGGAGGGATCTCTGAGGAAATATGAGCGAGGATAGAGAAGGAATCTCTTAGGAGCTATGAGCGAGGATGGAGGAGGGATCTCTGAGGAGCTATGAGAGAGGATATAGAGAGCAGCCTTCCCAGGAAGCCGTGCAGCTGAAAGCCATTGCTAACTCCACCCATACAGCTGACGAATTCACGTGACGCTTCGGAGGAAAGGACTTCTCATCCCTCTAAAAACACATTTTCTCGTTTCCTCACATTATTTCCTCGCATCTCTTCCCAAGGGAAGCAAGTAAAGGAAACATGGATGCAATTTAATAATCTGTGACGTAGGCCTACCAACAGTCACAGCTGTTCACATTTGTGTCCTCTGGGAAACAAGTGGTTCAGACAGCTAACTGGACCTGAAGCCACAATCAACTTTCAAACCCCAGGACTAGAACCGACTATGGTCCCTTAAAACAGGCCAGGACTGACACTACACAACAGCTTTTTTAGGTATCAGTGCTGTACGCTGCAGGAATAGAGGCCTTTATTTTAATTTATCATTTGAGAAACAAACTAAATTGTTATGCAATGAATTCTGAAATTGTTAGATTTGTCCTCCTGCTGGGGTTTACAGGCTGTTTGGGGATGGGGACCCAAAGTAAAAGGACAGCAGACAGGGCGAGTCAGCAAAGATATGAACACACACACACACACACACACACACACACACACACACAGGCTGTGCAGCTAGCAGGACGAGTGTCTGAGTGTTATCAGACTGGCTGTCATGTCAGCGCCAGCAGCTCTACTGTGATTCAGCAACACAGAGAGATAGAGATGGAGAGAAAAAGAGACGTGCAGACAAACTATCAATGTAGAGAGATAGTGTAAAGGACTTATTCCCCTATTCGTCGTGGATCTTAAATGTTACAGCAGTTTACAACGTGCAAATACAGCTGATTTTCTGTGCAAGATCACTGATGAGTTCATTTGCCAGATCAGAATTAGATCATGATCTATACTTTAAAATTCTGGAGATCTTCATTGCTCCAGTGAGGGGAAAAAGCTGCAGCATTCCTGGTTGAAGGACACAAAGGTCACAACATCCAGCAGCATTCTCAAAGCTTATGCACAACATGTTGTATCTTATGAAATTACAGCGACCACTGGCCGGTCACGTGACAGTTAAGTTTAGCGGTCTTTTTTTGTTTATGATTATTTTTTGGGCATTTTAGGCCTTTATTTTGACAGGACAGCTGAAGACATGACAGGGGAGAGAGAGGGGGAATGACATGCAGCAAAGGGCCGCAGGTCGGAGTCGAAACCTGGCTTGCTGCGTCGAGGAGTAAACCTCTATATATGGGCGCCTGCTCTACCAACTGAGCTATCCAGGCGCCCAAGTTTAGCGGTCTTTACAGTAAAATTTCTCCCAGAAAAGGTGACTGTGAGCCGGGTACAGAGCACTGTGAGGTGACGGTTGTTTCGGAGGCTGTTGCAGTGGAGTTTAGCCGACAAAAGGTGACGTCGTCGACAGTTAAGTTTAGACACCAAACTTGGAAAAAAAGATTGTGGTTTGGGTTAAAACACCAGTCCCCTTGTATATAAGGGAAAACATAACAAATTACAGTCCTTTTACTTTTCATAGCTATATGTACGAATGGGTTCATGAGAACAAGCTGAACTAGCTCAAAGAAAACTCTGATTGTATTGAAGTGAACGGGAAAACACACAACTTTCCTCCAGGAATCAATCATTGAAAACACAGGGAGTAAGAGTCTGCAACTGACAAACCCAAAAAACTCCTACAAGCTCCTTTAATCCGTTCACTCATGTGAACTCCGGATAATGTCCAAAGAATATAGTCCGAAGTTTACCTTTGACAAACGTTGCACACAACAGGGGAATTGTCAGTGTCTGACGCATTCTCAGTTCTTGGAAATACTCCGTTTGGCAGTGTTGTAGTACTCGAGATCGGTCTTGGTCTTAAGACCGGTCTCAAGACCACTTTTTGAAGGTCTCGGTCTCGGAATCAACCATATTTTTACTCGGATAAAGAGGATTCTGGATTATATTTCAGGACCGGTCAAAACCACAACGGCAGAGATATATCTCTACACTGCCTGTGCATCGTCTAATGTTATGTGTTAATTACTGTGATTGGATGTAAAACTTCCTCCTTCAAATGCAACCAATAACTTAATGCATTTCTAATTTGAAATGCGTTACTGTTAAGCCCCTCTCCCCGCCCCCTTAACGCGCACTCCCAAGAAAGTGAATGGGGGAGACAGGGGAAGCTCTGGCTGTCTGGGAGGGACTGGTCGGGTCTTGGTCTTGACTCGGTCTCACCCTGCCTTGTTCTTGGTCTTGGTCTTGACTTGGTCTCACCCTGCCTTTGTCTTGGTCTTGACTTGGTTTCACCCTGCCTTAGTCTTGGTCTTGACTTGGTTTCACCCTGCCTTGGTCTTGACTCGGTTTCACCCTGTCTTGGTCTTGACTTGGTTTCACCCTGCCTTGGTCTTGGTCTTGACTTGGTTTCACCCTGCCTTGGTCTTGGTCTTGACTTGGTCTCACCCTGCCTTGGTCTTGGTCTTGACTTGGTCTCACCCTGCCTTAGTCTTGGTCTTGACTTGGTTTCACCCTGCCTTGGTCTTGACTTGGTTTCACCCTGCCTTGGTCTTGGTCTTGACTTGGTTTCACCCTGTCTTGGTCTTGACTTGGTCTCACCCTTCCTTGGTCTTGGTCTTGACTCGGTCTCACCCTGCTTTAGTCTTGGTCTTGACTCGGTCTCACCCTGCCTTAGTCTTGGTCTTGACTCTGTCTCACCCTGCCTTAGTCTTGGTTTTGACTCGGTCTCAGCCTGCCTTAGTCTTGGTCTTGACTTGGTTTCACCCTGCCTTGGTCTTGGTCTTGACTCGGTCTCACCCTGCCTTGGTCTTGGTCTTGACTCGGTCTCACCCTGCCTTGGTCTTGGTCTTGACTTGGTCTCAACCCCTCAAAGTCTTGTTCTTGACTTGGTCTCGATACACTCTGGTCTTGGTGATGACTTTGTCTCGGTTTAGGTGGTCTTGGCTACAAAACTGCCATTTGGTTTAGGCATGGGGTAGTCTATATCCACGATGTTCCACTTCCGGGATTGCTCCGATGGTGCTGGAAATTCTGCCAGATGTCCTTATTTTCGGCCAGATGTCCATCACCTTCCTCTTCCTTTGTGTTGACGTTCTAACCTCCGGTGGATTCATGAGGACTATAGTTAACTGCTCCTCAGATCTCTGCAGGGTAAATCCAGACAGCTAGCTAGACTATCTGTCCAATCTGAGTTTTCTGTTGCACGACTAAAACTACTTCTGAACGTACACATGTTCCACCAAAACAAGTTACTTCCCGAGGCTATTTAGCAGAGGTACTGTTGAAGACGATTGTCATTGGTTTAAAGAAATGCCAATAAACCAGAGCAGGTTTTTCTTCTATCCAGGAATGCTGTGTGGACTAGCCAGACCTTCCTCCGCAGTGCTGTGGAGGAAGGTCTGGCAATGCGAGACTAGGCGAGGGGTGGCAGCTGGGTAGAGCGTGCAGGAGGCAGGACATGATGTGGATTACACTGCCATCACAGAGCCGGTTCCTAATGTGGTCATAAACAACCAAGTCTCTTGCCGTTACAACAGACATTCCTGAATCTCCTTCTCTCCAGTTACGACATTTTCGTTGGTGTCTTCCTGTAAATTCCTTCTTCTTCTTTGCCCTCTGATGTTTGTTTTCTTCCAGTTTCGTGCCAGCCGCCTGATAGAAACATCATCAACACGCCCAAGACATTTTCTTTGTGTGAATCACTCTTAATTTTCTTAACCCTCAGATGTTTGCTTTCTTCCGCTTTCGCGCCAGCTTCCAACGTGATATCATGGCTTTGCATAAACATACATGCCCACTTTCCACTACAAGTGCCGTGTTATCTGTACGCATTTTGAGCAATCCGCGTGTATGTCTACGCTGTATACAGCGGACGTAAACACACACTCAACTTTCTACAAGTGGCGTGTTATCGCGAAAACATACACGCATTTTGACCAACCTCCCTACACGGATTTCCGGCCTTTCATGCTACTCGCTACGACGTAAATTCACATGCAATCTCAAGGTAATGTAAGTCAATGGAGGCCAAAAAGCAAGTATGCGTCTTGATAACACGCCAATATTGGCATACGAATTGGCATGTCATACATACGCCACATCATGAGATCAGTCTGCAACTTTATGATAGAAACGTCCTCAACGTGCCCACTTGCTCGGTCCAACTGATTTGGACAATTGCGTTCTCACATAAAGCTCCTCTGTGTAATGTTAGAGATTTGTTGACTTGTTTCTTTCTATCATGAATAATTCAAATCCTCCTAGGTCCTGTGTGTGAATGGGGCTTGAGAGATTTACAGAGAGAAAAATAGAGACCGAGATTAATAAAGAAAAGGTAGTGAAAGGTGGAGAGAGGATGGCTGAATTAAAGTAGAGGGAGACAGAGGAGGAGAGAAAAGATGAGAGGAAAGGAGGTAAAACTAGACGGCAACCTAATTACACAGATTAATGTGGCATGGAGAGAGCAGTTACACAAATGGACTAAAAAGACCGAGAGGGAGAGACGATTGCACTGCAAGATGCTCAAAACTCTCCATCTCTCTCTCTCTCTCTCTCTCGTTAGACAGGATGTGTCAGCATAATACTTTATCCTCTCCCTCTTTCCCTCTCTGTCATTACCTCTCCCTCCTTTAATTCACTTCATTTCAACGAGTTTTATTGAATGAAAGTACAGTTCAGAGTATATAAAGTGGCTGAACACAACTTTTAGTTTCAAACAGGACTTGAACCCCGCTCTCCCAGGTCAAGGTCCTTTTGTTTGACCCATCCACCACCCCTAATGCTGGGTTTCCACAGGCAGCTGAAATAATGGCAGAGCGGAGCGATTCAATTCATTCCCTATGAGAACAGCGGTACGAGCGAAATCCGCTGACGGCGGCGAAAGTGCCCCGATGTTCACCGCTCTCCCCGCTCTCCCAAAGTTGACTCTGTGGCGGTAGCCAATGAGAGGGCAGACTCGCAAACCTGCCTCCAACATATTCTGCCGTGTATACACACTCACATGCTATACGTGCAAACTAAAAGATCGTGATTTTCCTATAGCCTAATTTATGATACGTCTCTGTATGACTACAGTGATGCTAACAGTTAGCTTGGCAAAAGGTTGTCCAGGCAGTTGGTACTCCTGGTGGGTTTTTATATATATTTGTTTTAGTAGTAGTAGCATTGTACTAACGTTAGCATTGTAGCAATGACAACTAGCTTGTTGCTAGTAATATAACGTCATTCATACTAAACTAAACGCAACTTTTTAAGCAGCAAAGTGTGTGACTGGAGTAGAAAACATACCAAACAGTTGTGTTAGGCCAGATATCAACGGATAGAAAACGTATATCAACACCAGCAACTCATTGTCTGCAAAATGTGAACACTGTCGGCATTATATTGTGGTGACACAAACCGCTTGAAATCCGCTGCTCGTGACCGAGACAGCAGTTTATCCCGCCCCTCGGATTGAGCCCTGCCAACGGTGAGTTCCCAGACCCAACATCTTGATGTTATATTACTAGCAACAAGCTAGTTGTCATTGCTACAATGCTAACGTTAGTACAATGCTACTACTACTAAAACAAATATATAAACCCACCAACATCTTGATGTTGGGTCTGGCATGTCAGGCTAAGTCTCAGTCGTTTTGGTGTATAAGCTTAACTGTTGTCACCGCATGACGCTCACCTGTTGTCGGCTAAACTCAACTGTAACGGCCTCTGAAAACAACCGTCCCCTCGCGGTGCTCTGTAGCCGGCTCACAGTCACCTTTTCTCGGCTAAACTCAACTGTCATTTGACCGGCTGGCGGTCACCCAAAGTCTGTATGATATCACACAAATTGTTGTGGATACTTTTTCGTAGCATAACGTAAAAACCCGTTCATGAGAAAGTGCTATCAACAAGTAAAATCCGATGCTGAAAACAAAACCTTCGCCATCAGATTTTATAGCGATACTGCCTTTAAGTTCTTTCTTTCTTTCGTCACGTATATATCCAGCTTGAATTTAATTAATTACAAAAAGGTTTGATTACTGTAAATATCAGAAGAATTCACCAAACTAACATAATAACACATAACTCCTTTTCTCTTGCAGCCGTTTCAGTCTCCAACTTTTCTTCATTTCATTCCACTGCTATAAACTCTGTGTGTGTACCGTGTCCGTTCGCTGGAACTAAAGACTGCCACAAAACAAAAGTATGACTCATCACACACACACACACACACACACACACACCCACCCCCTTTATTTCACATGAATGGGGGATTGTGGGATGTTTGGGGGAGGAGGACGCTGACATGCATCAGGGCGCAGCCACTGAAAGGAGACCTGCCCCCTCCTCTTTCCTTCCTCCTCATCTTTCTTTTTTCTCCTCTTCCTTCCTCTCATCCTTCCCTCTTTCTGCTTCCTCCTCTCCAAACTCTCACTTCTTCTGCCTTTTCATTCTTCCACCTGTCGTCCTTTTCCATTTCTCTTTCTCTTCCCTTCCTCATACTGTTCCTATTTCTCCTCCATCTCCTGTTCCTACTTTTCCTTTTCCTCCACCTTTTTGTTGACTCCCATTTCTCCTTTTTTCCTCTCCTCCGCCTCCCATTTTCTCCTCATCTTCCCCCTCTCTTTGTCCCCCTCCGCTGCAGCTCTCCGTTCGTCCGTCCACTTCTTGCTCTCATGCCTCCTCTTCTCTTTCTTCCATGCGTCTCTCTCTCTCCTCACTCCTTCTTTTCTACTTTTCCTCTCCTGCAGCCACCTTGCCCTCCCCCCCGACTTCATCTCCCTGTTTTTACCCCTCATCTACTTTTACTTCATGCTTCACTTCCTTCCTCCTCATCTTGTCTTCCTCTCCTACTACTCTTTTCTCTCTCCTCCTCCTTATCTTCCTCTAATGCATCCTCCTCTCTCTCCACACCAAACTCTTTTACAGTCCCTCCATAAAAACGTGATTATGCGATTGCATAATTCAACGTATAATCAGCCAAAGTCCTCATATTTATGCGGGGGGGGGGGGGGGGGGGCACTTTCGCCGCATAAATTGCTGATTTCCGCGCCAAATACGCGGGGCTTGCATGATTTCATAATCTCCCGCATTTTCGTTGCAAAAAAGTCCCCAAATATCTTAGCAGAAAGTTGAAAAATGTTGTTTACTTCACACTAGAGCAGCCGTTTTCCCCTGTTGCCATGGGAACGTTATGAAGTGATGTAATTACGCGACGTGAACATCATCGAGAAGCTGCAAACCCCGCGAAGAAGCCACGATGACACCGCCGTTTTTGCAAGTTCCCGCAATTTCATCGCATAACATTGCATAAATATCCCTCATATTCCATCACATTTATTAAGAAAACGTGACGAATAATCAAGGATTTTTGCCCAAAACAATCACAAAAAGACTCCTCGTTTTTCCAGAAGTTTTTCAATGTGGACGAGACTCTGATGGCTTTATGCTACAGATCTTACATTGAGCCCATTTTTAGCTTTTTGTTTGATTTCACTCTTAAGACACGGGTTCTCAAACGTGTCACTCAAAGGTCCGCATCTAAAAATGGTCCAAAACGATTGGCAATAACAAAAACATACATACATTCAGGTTGAGTACTCAGTGGTACCGATACAACTACCTGGAAATTGGTACCGGACGGTACCTTTTGTCGGTAGCCTACTTTCTCGTTACGCTTTGGCTACATTTGAACGCGTAACGTATGCAGACCGTTGGGGGAGAGCATTGTGCCACGTAATGTATCTTTTAACCCAGTGTTTCTCAAATGGGGGTGCGTGTCCCCCTAGGGGTACTCTGGAGGACTGCAGGGGGTGCGTGTCCCCCTATGGGTACTCTGGAGTACTGCAGGGGGTACGTGTCCCCCTAGGGGTACTGTGGAGGACTGCAGGGGGTACGTGTCCCCCTAGGGGTACTCTGGAGTACTGCAGGGGGTACGTGTCCCCCTAGGGGTACTCTGGAGGACTGTAGGGGGTACGTGTCCCCCTAGGGGTACTCTGGAGGACTGCAGGGGGTACGTGTCCCCCTAGGGGGTACTTTGGAGGACTGCAGGGAGTACGTGTCCCCCCTAGGGGGTACTTTAGAGGACTGTAGGGGGTACGTGTCCCCCTAGGGGTACTCTGGAGGACTGTAGGGGGTACGTGTCCCCCTAGGGGTACTCTGGAGGACTGCAGGGGGTACGTGTCCCCCTAGGGGTACTTTGGAGGACTGCAGGGGGTACGTGTCCCCCTAGGGGTACTTTAGAGGACTGTAGGGGGTACGTGTCCCCCTAGGGGTACTCTGGAGGACTGCAGGGGGTACGTGTCCCCCTAGGGGGACTCTCTTGTCTCTTATTTTATTTTTTTGTCCCTTTTGTCGCCCTAGTGTTGCCTTCCTTCTTTCTACTGTCTTTTTCAAGGTAAGTTTTTGTCTCCTTTTTCCATCAGCAACTAAAAGCATTAGTTGTTTCATGCCTTTATAATGTTGTTGTTTTGATGTTTTTTGTGACTCCAACTACAAATCAAATCTCCCCTCGAGAGACAAAGAAGAACTCCTTCATCTTTGTCCTCTTGTTCCTTTCATCTCTCTCTTTCCCTTCCTGCCTCTAACTCCATATCGTCTTTCTTTTATTTCCTCTTCCTTCCCATTTCTTTCTCCGATCCCTCCGCCAACTCCCCTTTATTTTCCCTCTTGCTCCTCTCCATCTCCCCCTTTTCCTCAGCTTTTCCTTTCCTTTCCTCCCATCCCTTCTCCATCTTCCTCTTCTCCTGCTCTCCTTCTGATTTTGCCCCTAGCTCCCTTCTTTTCACACTTTCTGCTCCATCTCTCCCGTGTAAAGCACAGTTTTCATGCTTTTTTATTTCCCTCCAGGGCTGACTTATTCTCTCTCTGTCACTCACACATTTCTCCATCACTCTTTTACACAGATTTAACCCCATTTTCTCCTTCTTACATCCTTTACTTCTCTTTTCCCCTCACTTCCTTCTCCTTTTGCCATTTTCTTTCGTCCTTTCTTTCTTTCTTTCATTCCTTCTCCCCTCCTCCCATCTCTGTTATTCCAGCAGTCAACATTGATTAGATATCGAAGTTAATCCCAGATAAACTCCTCCGCTTATAGCCCGCTCACCTCAACCAATCGCAGAGCCGCTTGCTGCCAACGGGGGCTCTAAACTGCGTCCCGATTGGCCGACAGCTGCCGCATGCCGCCCCATTTTATACAGTCTGTGATGCCGCCGCACGGGCACAACGCACGCCCCTGGGATGGGTGAGCGGGAAATGAATGTGACAGGTTGTGCTGAGAGCCTGATACAGCGCGCACACACACACACACACACACACACACACACACACACACACACACTTACTCACTCACTCTATTACTCACTCACCCATGTAGCTTAGAATGAAGAGGCAAACAAAGGCCATATGTTGTGAACTCAGAGATTCAAAGAAAACGGTGCATTAGGGTTGACATTTTTGAACCCGTTGATTGTTTTAGTAAATGCGCGTGTATATTATAGTATAGTATATAATATAGTATTATAGTATTATCAACATTTCTGTAAAAACTATGTGCAATGTACAAATAAAATCACAGGATATTGCAAAATCTATAGCTTTAAATGTGATGTTTGACAGTCCATGTGTATGCATCGACTACGTTTGCATTCATGCTTATTCCCATATTTGCCCTTGTTCCCAAAAAGACGATATTCCGACTAAACTCTTTACATGGCTAATGAGAGGGAATATTCCCGTTTACGTGCAGCTGTGGAAAAATAGGATATTTTTCAACGTTTTCCAGCAGCGGCTGACATGTTGGGCCGTACGAAACACAGCCTCCCTCTTTCATTCCTTCAACCAGCTTCTTGAAAAGGTCGGCTCATATCCAAAAACCTGTTGATATCAAAGTCTTTGATAATGTTTAAAAGTAGCTGTGTTTCTCCTTTACTTTTGGCCGTGCATCTCTACCGCACAGAGCTGACCATACGCCAGAAACAGGCAAGAGGCCGTAAACTGGTGCGTCCATCCGAGTCATTTACAGCTGCCTGCTCAGTGCAGAGCTAAGATAACAGAGATGATTTCACTTTGATAATCCTCCTGAAATCCCTGTGTGTGTGTGTGTGTGTGTGTGTGTGTGTGTGTGTGTGTGTGTGTGTGTGTGTGTGTGTGTGTGTGCACATCCACGTCGTGCTCCATTCAAAAAATGTCGTAAAAAGCGACAAACGTCGGAAAAAAAGTGACAACGTGGAAACCAACTTCATATATATATATATGAATCACATTCTATGGACAGTTTCTGTTATAAATAAATATAATACTACTGTTAATACACATATTTCTTAACTGTTAACTTCAGACGTTAAAAGAACGGTCTGCATTATTTCGTAGGATATCATACGAACCCGTTCATGAGAATGCGTTGCACCATTTACTGCAACACCATTCCCAATTTTGTATCCATAATATAAACCTATCGCTAACTCATTCTCTAGTACCATTTAGAAAACCTTTCGCTATTCCCATTACATCCATCTGTGTATCCCTATCTGTCCGTCTGTCCTCGGGTGTATCCATCTCGTTCCCTCTGCCTGGTTATTTATTACCCATCAGCCCCGGCCTTAGCCAGGCATGCCAAGGCTGGTCACTCTGTCCTCAGGCAAACTCTCTCTCTCGCTCTCTCTCCCTCTCTCTATCTCTCTCTCGCTCTCTCTTATTACCCCCTCTTTCTCACTCCATCGATGCCTCTCTCTCTCTCTCTGGCCGTCAGTGTCTCTATAGCTCTGTTTTCATGCCGCTGTCTGGCACTTTTTCTGTCTCATTTCTTGCTCTGTCTAGCTTTCTGTCCGTTGTTTTTTTCATGTCGTTCTCCATCTTCTGTTAGTTTTTTCCTCTATCGCTGTTTACACACACACGTGCGCACACACACACACACACACACACACACACACACACACACACACACACACACACACACACACACTCTCTGCTATCACCGGAGGCAGAGGACTCTCTCTAGACATCTCTGTCTGCTGACATCCAGACGACATTGGACTGTGTATGTTTGGATTTTTTGGGTGTGTGTCTGAGTGTTTCTATCTGTTGTTTTGTCTTTATCTGTTTAGATAGATAGGTAGGTAGGTAGGTAGGTAGGTAGATAGGTAGGTAGGTAGGTAGGTAGGTAGGTAGGTAGATAGGTAGGTAGGTAGGTAGGTAGATAGATAGATAGGTAGGGTAGGTAGATGAGATGGGTAGGTAGGGTAGGTAGGTAGGTAGATAGATGGGTAGGTAGGTAGGTAGATGGATGGGATAGGGTAGGTAGGTAGGTAGATAGATAGGTAGGGTAGGTAGGTAGGTAGATAGATAGATAGGTAGGTAGGTAGGTAGGTAGATAGGTAGGTAGGTAGGTAGGTAGGTAGGTAGGTAGATAGGTAGGTAGGTAGGTAGGTAGATAGGTAGGTAGGTAGGTAGATAGGTAGGTAGGTAGGTAGGTAGGTAGGTCTTTGTTTCATTCAGCTTCCATACCAGCAGAAACACAAAGGATGTTTTGAAGAGATGGAGTGGTGGAGATATAAAAGAATGGAGGCGTCGGTCGACTGAGGATGAGATGAGAGAGAGGTTCTGAAAGAGGGGTGGTGGAAATAAATGCGTAGGTGTAGATAGAGGGAGGCAGGAGGAGAGAAGAAAGAAAGAGGATGAGGGGAAAAAGAGACTTGAGAGGGAATTAAAGATGAAACCATGTTGGCTTGTTTGTCAACTTTGCCCTGAAGGTGTGTGTGTGTGTGTGTGTGTGTGTGTGTGTGTGTGTGTGTGTGTGTGTGTGTGTGAAATTACAGCCATGGAGCTTAATTAGCCTTCAACAGCACTCATTAGTCTGGTTTGAACTATGAGGCCAAAGAGGAATATTCTGGTTTCCACTGGAGGGCCCAAGTGGGATAGACTAGTTTCCATTAAAAGGTCAAAGTGGGATAGCCTGTTCTCTTATAGTGTAGTACAGATGGTCCAGAAGAAATGTTGGGGGGGGGTGGATGGGTCAAACAAACACAGGACTTTCACCCAGGAGACCGGGGTTCATGTCCCGTTTGAAAATAAAAGGAAACAGAGAGGGCTTCTTTTGACTTTACAGAACAAACGGAGCTACGTCACGTTCTGCGTCACGTGCGTATAACCTTCAGGAAGTGAAGAAACGTCTGATTTGATCCCAAACAACCGTCTTTTTCAAACTTAATGAAGTCGTTTTGTTGCCTAAACCTAACCAAACTGCACTCGTTTCACAACGTTTAAAAAAAACACGACCTTTACGTTCTCTGGTTTAGATGCGAGGACTGAAAACTCTCTTGTGGATCGTATTAGAGGGTCGGAATAAACAAACGATATTGACTGGTTTGGAGGATTTGTTGCAATCTCGCCAGTCCCGTTAGCGGTTATGTTGGTACAGCTGGAGATATCTCTGTCAGCAGAATCCAACACATCTCCATCCGTTGGGCAAAACGATGGATGGTCACGCAACATTTTGTCCCGCTCATCGTAAAATGGGCAAAGTATAGAGCGTTGGTGTTACCAGATCTACTACCATGTTCTGCATTGTTGAAGTATTTTCCTGTCCCATCCTTGTTCTGGGACGCATCAGGACGCATGGCCGTCCATCGGGACGCATGGCCGTCCATCGGGACGCATGGCCGTCCATCGGGACGCATGGGCGTCCATCGGGACGCATGGACGTCCATCGGGATGCATGGGCGTCCATCAGGGTGCACACACACACAACACTGGCTTTGCCTTCTGGCTCAGCTCTCTTTTCGTCACAACGGTGCGATAAATTGAATGTAATACCGCCGCCACTGCGCCGATTCTCCGACCAATCTCCCGCTCCATTGTCCCCTCACTCGCGAACAAGACCCCAAGGTATTTGAACTCCTTCACTTGGGGTAAGGACTCATTCCCTACCTGGAGTAGGCACTCCATCGGTTTCCTGCTGAGAACCATGGCCTCAGATTTAGAGGTGCTGATCCTCAGAAGAATGCCTGCAAGTTTTCTTTTTCAGTTACTCTTTCTAGCTTACAATAATACAAGCCCAAACCTCATCCTGAACACACCAACTTCATTACAAATATACAAACACCTCGGGGACTTCCTTTGCCCTGAAGTCATTTTCTCACAGTTCACTGCCTGGCCGTGTATCTTTCCACCAGTTTAAAATCTCACCAAACCTTCCATTCCTACAGCCTGCAAGTAAAAACTAAAGATGCCAACTTCCTGCAAGTTATCTGAACAGACTGTCATGATCATTTCAGAACAACTCAGCAAGTGTTTGATTATCTACGTGGAGATTGATTGCTACGAATATCTGTTTTGGCTTTTTGTGTGTGTGTGTGTGTGTGTGTGTGTGTGTGTAGGTGTTCCCGGTCTCTAAGCCTCATTAGGTGAGCATATGGAGTGATCTGTAGACGGTCGGGCGGTGATGTGGAGCAGAAACGAGTCTGACTCAGCACTCCTGCCGCTGAATTATACAGCTGGATGTTTTTCCGTTTCTGTACTTTTTAATACGATGGAGTTCTTAGTAGACTGCTCTAAAACTCGCCTGACTTGCCTGAGATTTATTTATTGGCTAGCAGACGATTTTATGTTGTAGAAACTGAAAGGCTTTAAATCGTTTTTTGTTTTTTTTAGATAATTTTTTGGGGCTTTTCCGCCTTTAATCGACAGGACGGCTGGGGGAAGACATGCAGAAAAATCATCACAGGTTGGATTTGAACCCTGGAACTCTGCGTCGAGGCATAAACCTCTAAGTATATGTGCGGCTGCTCTACCCACTGAGCCAACCCGGCCATTTTAAATAGTTTTTTTAAGACAGGTCTCCTCTGAGCAGGAACAATGTTAGTGTTGGAGCCGTTGGGGATTTGGTGCTTTGCTCAGAGACACATCGACCGTAGTTAAATGACTGTAAGGGATCTTTTTCCTACTTGATGCAGGGATTCAGGCCAACAACCCTGCCAACGCATTCTCATGAACGGGGGTTCGTATGAAAGCTTAAGCACACCAATTTGTATGATATCCTGCAGAATTAGGCGACGCTTGTCACGTGACAGTTAAGTTCAGCTGTCTTTACAGTTACATTGGCCATAACTGTTTTGTTATTGTTTCCTTTATTATGACTGTTTTCGTTGTAAGAGCCAAGATTTAACAAAATGTTTTGTTATATGCACAAAAAACAAATATACAGTAAGTAAAAAAAAAAAATGTAACCGACAAAATTTGACTGTAATACGGGTACAGAGCACCGTGAGGTGACTTTCCTTGCAGGGACCGTTGCAGTTGAGCGACAAAATTTCAGCGACTGCCAATGTACGCACAAAACGTGTGTATGTGGAGAAAGTTAAGCTTAAGTCATAAAAATAGTTTAGGCTTTTATGGCATAGAGGTGCATTGTTTGAAGGTTGCAAGAATGGAAGAGGAAATTGCACCACACAAGGCCCCGACCTTGGTGTGTGTGTGTGTGTGTGTGTGTGTGTGTGTGTGTGTGTGTGTGTGTGTGTGTGTGTGTGTGTGTGTGTGTGTGTGTGTGAAGATACCAGTTTCTGTGTAGAAACAAGAAGGAGGATAGGATAAAAGCTTGAGGGAGAGAACAGATCAGAGCTCATAATTCAGAGGACAACTTGGTGGACCAGCTCTGACTTAAATGTCTGATGCCAGGGAAACTTAGTCTCTGTTTGTGAATCCGTAGCTGTGTTGTAACTCTTATGCTGGACTCAGTAAACTTTGGTTTACTGAACTCTTCGTCTCAGATTGATTCTTGTGTTCTGGTAAACTTAAGTCCGATGTAAGAAGGCGCGGGAATTAATAAATTGGAGTCAGATTTGACAGGCCTCAGGGCATTATTTTAGACTTAATTCCCTACACCAGCCGGTCATGTGACAGTTAAGTTTAGCCGAGAAAAGGTGACTGTGAGCCGGCTACAGAGAACAGTGAGGTGACGGTAGATGTGACGTAATAGCAGAGAATGAAATGAAGAATGAAAAGGTGGAGACTCAAATGGCAGCAGAGGAAGCTTATATTTTAGTTTTGATATTTACAGTAATAAAACTTTTCTTAGGCGCTATGCAGTTTTGGCAATTTCTTTGCCGTTTTCTCGCTTTTTGCTGGCAGGTTTCTCTATAGAGCTCCCCCTACAGCTTCAGAATAGATATTTGGCAGCTCCTATGTTTACTCGTGTCTGACTCCTCGCTCGGTCAGTCTGCCGTTTCCTCTTTCTCTGTTCCTCCGTCAATGCTTTCCTAGCTTTCTGCTTATTTTTTGCCGGCTCAGCCATGACGATAGTGTGAAAACCTCCATCGCTACCTTGTTAGCCGGTTTCTGAATGTGTGTGCTGTGCTGTGAAGCAATTTGTTACATCGCGAGACCTGATATCACGCCATACTTCCTGACGCTGAGGCCGCCGGCTCGCTGGCCGAGAGTTGCAAGGGTGGTTTTTGGCACACCTTTGTGTGTGGGAGGGCGGGGCTGGATGAACGGGTTCGTATCATATTGAACGAAAACTTATGCTCAACAATTCGAATGATATCCTACGAAATTACAGCGACTGCCAGCCAGTCACATGACAGGTAAGTTTAGCGGTCTTTACAGTTAAGTTTAGCTGAGAAAAGGTGACTGTGAGCCGGCTACAGAGCACGGCGAGGCAGTGGTATAGTCTAGTATTTTATAGTGAGTGTAATGTAATTTTTTCCCTCCCAGCATTAGACTCGCCCGTCCCAGAGCGACGTGTCCGAGAGCGACAACCCCATAGGTTTTCTGTACCGTTACCACGTAAAGCATCAGCCTCATCTGGCTCAAGTTGGAACAAAGAAATCAACTAAATCCTCCAGAGGCCAGCCTCCGTTTCACCTCCTCAGCATCCATTTTCGCGCTAATCGAAACGCATCACCTGACCGCTCATTTCCTGCGCAACCCGGAGCGCAAGCCAGAGACCGGACCGAGCCCGTGTAAAATGATAGAAATTAGGACCGAATGGGTCGGGTTCGGGCAAAGATCTTCAGCTCTAGTATACAGTGTTTGACATCAGTGTTTGACTTCAGCCAGAATCCCTATCATGCATTGAAAACTACGGTAAAATGCTGTAACAGTTTTCAGTATTTTACTGTGGTACAGTATGTAGTAATTAACTGTAGATATTACATTATGTCTAACAGTGTATTTAGAAATGGCCGAGTGTCACTGCAGTTTGTGATTGATTGATTTTCTATATGACATAGGCCTGTGCTTGTTCCACACATTCGTTGGTGTCTGACGAGAGAACAGGCAGACCGACACATTCTCATCAACGGGTTGGTACGAAACTATACGCATCAACCGCCTTATAAAGGACGCATTGCGTCCTGCATTGAATGTTGGGTTCTGAACATAAGATGATGGGCTGTGAAAAACCAGAAAAAGGTTTTTCAGAAAAGGTTTCATTGCCACAATAAGTTACACTTATGTGGAGTTTGCATGTGGGGGGAAAGGTGCATACCTAAACAAGCAGACAAATATTACACACAACATTAAATGTGACATAAATAATAAATACAGAAAAACAAGGACATACATACAAAGTAACTGTTGCTTAAATAAAAAGGCTGAATGGGTTGAATGCAAAAACTGCAAAGAATACGCCGTATATGAAAACCTAAAAGAATGACATCAAATAAAAGGTGGTGATCCCATGAAGAACAGACTGCGTGAAGATGCTCTGCTGCCGAAACTCTTCCAGCGGACGGCCTGAAGCGGACGCGGAGCCGCGAACACATCCAGCCAACACGTGCACTTTTTAAAACTGATCCGGCTTAGCGTGCACGGCTTCTCTCTACTGCTCCATCTCCATCTTCTTCCAGTTCACTCTGAATGGTTGATGTTTGAAAGAAGAGGGGGGGAGGCCTCCTCCTCCTCCTCCTTACCCCCTCCCCCCTTCATTCTCCCCCCTGTGTTTGCTCGCCCTGATGCTTTGCCCCCATTGTTCTCCTGCCCATACACACACACACACACACACACAGGTACCAAACAATGCCTGAACCGTGAATGGAGCAGCCACCACAGGGAGAGTTGTAAGCTGTTGGCGCTCAGACTAGAACACTGTCTCTCTCTCTCTCTCTCTCTCTCTCTCTCTCTCTCTCTCTCTCTCTCTCTCTCTCTCTCTCTCTCTCTTTCTTTCTTTCTGTGTCTCACTCATCGCTGGAGCATCACATTCTCTTCTCAGCTTCTCGGCGACCAGAGAGCAAATGAACCCCCGAGAAGATAATGTTTCTCTAAACCCTCTTAACTAGAGGGGATGAAATTTGGGGAGGGAGGGAGGGGGGGGGTCTGGCGAGGCAAGGGGCGGGGCTGGTGGTCTTCATAGTTGCCAGGGGCAACCATTGGGGAGTGAGCGAGGTAGGAAGGCCCCCGTGCTTGTGTGTGTATGTATGTATGTATGTATGTATGTATGTGTGCGTGCGTGTGGGACCTGCCAACGTCCTGCTACGAGACCCCTCGCGCCAATTTCATCCCTCACAATTGGCAGAGAGAGAGAGAGAGAGAGAGACCTAGACTGAGACGCGCAAGGGAGAGAGAGAGAGAGAGAGAGAGAGAGAGAGAGAGAGAGAGAGAGAGAGAGAGAGAGAGAGAGAGAGAGAGAGAGAGAGAGAGAGAGAGAGACAGAGAGAGACAGAGAGAGAGAGAGAGAGACAGAGAGAGACAGAGAGAGAGGATGGCTGGTAGGATTTAGCCCCAGCAGCAGCGTCTTTTCCCGTCCAACACAACAAGCTTATTACCTTTCTCTCCACGCGCTTTGGAAACGGATTTACGCGCACCAAAAGGAGGTTTGTTTGGCTCATTTATCTACCTATTCTGTGCTCTCATCGTCTCCCTGCTCTTTGCATTAATCGCTGCCTTTTTTGATTTCATCACCTCTTTAAATGAACCGTTTTATTGGCCGCGTTGTTGCGCGCAGGTTCGAGGCTATACAGCTCGCGGGAATGCGTTTAATGGCGATTAGCTGGCGCGTAATTAGCCGTTAACGGTCACATTAACCTGGTAGTAGTAGTAGTAGGAGAGCGGCGGGGTTTATACCGGCTGGCGGCAGGGGGGGGGGGGGGGGGGGGGGGTGCAAGAGGGGCTTGTTTGTGTCGAGGTTGGAGGGTCTCCGGAAGACAGAGACAGTGGTGGCGGCGGCGGAGGGGGACAATGAACGGGGCTGTTGTTTGGCGACGCTACGTGTTGGTTGTGTGTGCCCCAAAAAAAGCCGTTGATCCGGTTGCTTCTGGAAGCATCGAGGGGGGGTTAAATTAGAAATATGTCTGTTTCATGATTTAGTTATTAATCACAGCAAAGCCCGGTAGAATCACACAGACTGGCTCCAGTCTGAGCGTCTGGTTTGTGCGCTGTTTTCTGTTTGTGCGCCGCTTTTGGAGCAACAGAGGCGAATGATATCAGTCTTATATGTTAGTGAGTGTTCACATGGGGCTCAACAGGGAGCTTTGTGGTATTTCTAATCACACATGGAGTCGTTCTAGTGCAGGGATGGATACCTGCTCTATGATATATTTGATATGTATGTGATATTTTCATGCTTTGTCTTGTCCGTTTGTTGCTCTCGGTCGCAGACACGTATACGGTCAAATGTGAGAGCTGCCTCTGTGCATCTGACACGTGAGTCTGTCATCTGCCCATGTGAATGTGTGTGTGTGTGTGTGTGTGTGTGTGTGTGTGTGTGTGTGTGTGTGTGTTTGTTTTCGGCGCGTACAGTCTGCAGAATACCACCAAATAGATGCATGAACAAAAGGTGCATTAAGTTGTTTATGCGCCTTTATAATAAAAAAAAATAAAAAAATAAAAAACCTTGAGGATATCATACAGTGCGCGCGCAGAAAGAGACAGAGGCTGAAATGGGGGCTGAGGGAGACGGGGGGCGAGGGTCTCTCAGCCATTTTCGATGAAGCGCGTGTAAAAACGCACGCACATGGCGACAGATTCCGACTGAAATCACATTTAATGTAATCGCAGCCCCACGGTGTCCATGTGTGAGATGTAAACGAGGTCAGCGCGGGAAAAAAGGCGCCGAAACACGCTTATTATTTGAATCAAACTAGCAATTATCATTATTAATATTGTCTGCTACTGTATCATTTCCATAAAGGAGCTTGGAGGTTTGAAGCGAGGCTCTTTCTCCCCCCACAATAGACAAGAGGGCAGCTTGTTGGGAATTTGGCGCTTCACTTGTTTTGGTCAATAAGGAATTCTCTCTCTCTCTCTCTCTCTCTCTCTCTGTGTCTCTCTATCTCTCTCTATGTCTCTCTCTCTCTCTCTCTCTCTCTGTGTCTCTCTATCTCTCTCTATGTCTCTCTCTCTCTCTCTCTCTCTCTCTCTCTCTCTCTCTCTCTCTCTCTCTCTCTCTCTCTCTCTGTGTCTCTCTATCTCTCTCTATGTCTCTCTCTCTCTCTCTCTCTCTATCTATGTGTCTCTGTGTCTCTCTCTCAGTCTCTCTGTCTCTCTCTCTCTCTCTCTCCCTCTGTCTGTCTCTCTCTCTCTCTCTCTCTCTCCCTCTGTCTCTCTCTCTCTCTCTCTCTCTCCCTCTGTCTCTCTCTCTCTCTCTCTCTCTCTCTCTCTCTCTCTCTCTCCCTCTGTCTCTCTCTCTCTCTCTCTCTCTCTCTCTCTCTGTCTCTCCCTCTGTCTCTCTCTCTCCCTCTCTCCCTCTGTCTCTCTCTCTCTCTCTCTCTCTCTCTCTCTCTCTCTCTCTCTCTCTCTCTCTCTCTCTCTCTCTCTCTCTCTCTCTCTCTCTCTCTGTCTCTCTCTCTCTCTCTCCCTCTGTCTCTCTCTCTCTGTCTCTCTCTCTCTCCCCTCTCTCTGTCTCCCTCTGTCTCTCTCTCTCCCTCTCTCTCTCTGTCTGTCTCTCCCTCTGTCTCTCTCTCTCTGTTGTTGTTGATGTCGTAGCCCCCATGAACCCCTTCCCTCTCTCGCTGCTCTTTTATCCCATTTGATCATTAGTAACCCTCTCTGTGATGTGATTGGCTGATGAATCGATGCTGTGGGATGCTTATGTGCAGTGTGACTCTGTCTCTATTGTTCCCTGTGTAAACCTGATGCTTCAATCGCCTTTAAATCGGCTTAATAAGCCAAATAAATTGCCTCAGAAGCAGTTCCATCGTGTAAAGTTGTGTTTACATCTGATATAATATTGCTACAGCGATTTAAAGTGCAGTCAACTGTAAAGTCTAGTCTCCGTCTTCACGCTTGGTGTCATTATATTGATGTATTTTTACAATATTTCAACAAGATTTTATTATCGCTGCAAAATGTGTAAAATATTCTTTTCATATCAGCAATTTCACCAAATGAATTATTTAATCTCTTGTCTTTGTTGTTGTTTTTTGGAAGGAGAGGGAAAGGAGAACAGGAATAAAAACACGGCGCCATATTAGAAGCTTTTTTTTTTTTGCCCCCCAAAATGGAGGGGGAGGAGGCTCACAGGAGCTCATTAGCAATGCAAATTAGGTTTTTTTTTTCTTTAACTGGCTCGGGCACCTGCTGTCTCGAGCATGCGCGTGGCTGCCCCCCTCCCCCCCCCTCTTCCTCGGGAACGCGTCTCCCTCCCTCCTTCAGCCTCCCTCCCCCCTCATCCTCCCTCCCTCCTTCAGCCTCCTTCAGCCTCCCTCCCTCCTTCAGCCTCCTTCAGCCTCCCTCCCTCCTTCAGCCTCCTTCAGCCTCCCTCCCTCCTTCACCCTCCTTCAGCCTCCTTCAGCCTCCTTCAGCCTCCTTCAGCCTCCCTCTCTCACTCTTCAGAATTATGTTCCTTGTTTGCGCGCGTGGCTCACACACTGTTGGAGCTTTTAGACAGATATATAAGAATATGTATGGCAGAAGAGGAGCTTGGGCGCTTGTCTCTCCTACTTAAAAAGTGTCTCTGTGTGTGCCACGCTCTCAAACAGCAGCTTTCTTTAGCATAAGGAGAGGAGAGGAAAGGAAAGGAGAAGAGACGAGAAGAGAGGAAAGGAGAGGAGAGCAAAGGAAACGAGATGAGAGGAGAGGAATGGAGAGGAAAGGAAAGGAGAGCAAAGGAAAGGAAACTAGAGGAGTGGAGAGGAGATGAGAGGAGAGCAAAGGAAACGAGAGGAGAGCAAAGGAGAAGAGAGGAAAGGAAACGAGAGGAGAGGAGTTGAGAGGAAAGGAAACGAGAGGAGTGGAGAGCAAAGGAGAGGAAAGGAAACTAGAGGAGTGGAGAGGAAAGGAGAGGAGATGAGAGGAGAGCAAAGGAAACGAGATGAGAGCAAAGGAGAAGAGAGGAAAGGAAACGAGAGGAGAGGAGATGAGAGGAAAGGAAACGAGAGGAGTGGAGAGGAGATGAGAGCAAAGGAGAGGAGAAGAGAGGAGATGAGAGCAAAGGAGAAGAGAGGAGATGAGAGCAAAGGAGAGGAGAGATGAGAGAGGAGAAGAGAGGAGAGATGAGAGCAAAGGAGAGGAGAGGAGAGATGAGAGCAAAGGAGAGGAGAGGAGAGGAGAAGAGAGGAGAGGAGATGAGAGCAAAGGAGAAGAGAGGAGAAGGCTGTTGTTTGGCCTGAAGGTTAATCTTTTATTTCATTAAGTGTAACAGTTTATGGTTCCAACTGAAGTCATCTTTGTTTCATTCATAAAACGCTGCAGGAAACACTGGTGTTCATTAGGGTCGGGTACCGAATTCAATACTTTTTAGGCACCGACCGAATTGCCTTTAAATGCCTCGTCATTCAATACCCAATTTCAATACCTAAGGAGTAAATCTCATCAGTGTCAGTGGGCCAATCAGCACGCAGCATGCTTCTACCAAGATCTAATCATGTTTGTGATTGGCTGTCTAACGTTACGCGTCGTAGAGACAATGTTGTGATTTCTTTTAGTTTTATATCGCAAAAAGGATCGTTTGGGAACCGATGCCAAAGTCACAGTATTGGTATCGGTACCATACGGTGATGTCGGCCTTTTATTCCCTGCTCTCTAATACGACCCACAGGAGCGTTTTCCGTCCTCGTATCTAAACCGGGGAACCTAACGGTTTTAACCACGTCAACGTTGTGAACAGTTGCAGTTTGGTTACCTTTAGGCACCAGAACTACTAAGTTAAGTTTAGAAAAAGATGGTGGTTTGGGTTACTTTACTTAACTTCCGGTTGCGGACGCGACGCAGAACGTGACATTCCACAAAGTTAAAAACAACTCTCCGTTTACTTTTATTTTCAAACGGGACATGAACCCCGGTCTCCTGGGTGAAAGTCCTTTGTTTGTTTGATCCATCCTGCGTCCTTACGAGGACATTTGGCGCTCTTATACGTCGTCCCATCGCGTCAAAAAGTGACGCTTGGTCGGGTGCCTTTGGTGTTTGTTAGTGACGCAAAAAGTCTCCTTCAGCGTCATATTTAGACGCGCTTAAGTCCCATAAGTCGACTTATGGGGGCGTTTTTTGTAAGTTGGAGGACAGTCTCGAAGTATACTGTATTTTAGCATTGTGTTGTAAAGGCAGACACATTGTGGAAGTCTGCAATCCATTACAACCTAACAGTGTCATCATTCTGACATGATGGTGTTCACTAGGAGGGATTCTGCAGCTCCAGGAGATTTCAGGTCTTTGCAAGTTGTTTTTCATTCTGTTAGAGAAATGAAGGAGACCCACTTGCTGCCTGAAAGGTTTAAAAAAAAAAAAAAAATGTTTCAGAAAACTGCCAGCAGTAATGTTGTGTGACAGACAGATCAAGAAAACATCGTTCTATGACTCATTGAAGCCATATCTTGTCTACTTTAACTGGAATAACCAAAGACAATGTTCTTATAGCCATATCGCTTCATTTAATTAAAAATTCCCAACACTGTAAGCCTTTGATGTAAATTTACAACTAAAATACAGGATCATACTGTAAATGGCAATGCATTCTGGGAGAAAACAATAATACTATTACAGCACTATGTGCGAATGTTACAGATTACAGGTATTTACTGTTAATACTAGGGATGCACCGAATCCAGGATTCGGCTTTGGAGTCAGACGAATATTGGGCTTTTTGACGGGGTTCTGTTTCTGCCGAACCTTAGAATGTTTTACCACCGAACCGAACCCTACGCTCGCTACGCTGGTCGACGTAATGACGGCGCCGTTGATTACGGGAAGGTGTTTACGTAGGTGGAGCGTTCAATGCAGCAGGCTGTGAGAAAGTGAAAATGGAGCTGGTGAGCAGAACAAGTGTTGTTTGGCAGTACTGTCAGTCAAAAGAAGGCCATTCAAGTCCAGCTACATGTTCAGTTAACAATGCTGATTAGTCTGGTGGTGGCGAGGACCCTAAACAATACACAACATCACCGCTGTTACAACATCTGGTATGAAACATCTGGAAGAATACGAGCTGAGCATGAAGGAATCTACAGACAGCAGCCAGAATGCAGCAACTTCAGGTACAGCAAAGGAAGGACAGTCACTGCTAAAAACTTGTGTTAACCAGACGACCATCACCAGCTTTGCTTGCCCTGGGAGGAGGATTCGGTTTCGGCAGAATCTTAACCAGTGGATTCGGTATTTGGCCGAACCCCAAAAATCTGGATTTGGTGCATCCCTAGTTAACCAATGCATAGGAAAAGGCGGGAATTACACTGCACTACTCTAGTATATTACTGTAAATTCAAATAATACCGTAATAAACTGTTTCTCTATTTACAGTAAAACATTGTAACATTTAAAATCAGTAGTGTGTGTGTGTGTGTGTGTGTGTGTGTGTGTGTGTGTGTGTGTGTCTGTAGGCGAAGCTGCTGCCTTTATATTACTATAAATGTACTGTGAAAAGTTTTACAGTGTGTGAGTGTAGTTTTTAACAAAGCCCAGTTTTCATGTTAAATGTATGTCTATTTAAACGCACACTCTTTTATTTCTCCGAGATAATCCACTCAGGATAAGTGCTGGTTTTCCATAATGAGTCCATAATGTAGATGTTCAAATTAAACTATTGCTGAAGGTTTGAAGAAGTCACATTTCGTACAAGCTTAGAATGTGGAAGAATGAAGCCCTACTGTGCTTTACAGTTAGTGATGTAGTAGAGAGTGAACTGCACCACAGAAAGTCTTTACAATCTAAGGGCCCTATTTTAACGATCTGAGCACACGGCGCGTTTAGGGCGTGTACGAATCCACTTTTGCTAGTTTGACGGCGGAAAAAAGGGTCCGTGCGCCGGGCGCATGGTTCAAAAGGGTTGTACTTAGTGTCTTCATTAATCAGAGGTGTGTTTTGGGCATAACATGTAATAAACTAATCAGAGATCATCTCCCATTCCCTTTAAGAGTCAGGCGCGTTTGGACCTTGGAGCATTGCTGTTATGATGGAGGATTTGCACATATTTTCAATCTTTTGCGTGTTTGTGTGCTGCTGTGCATCCCTGTATGTGTGTAACAAGCATAGTGTGCGGGCTGTGCATAAGCGTAGACACATTTTACTAATTTGCTGTTAAAATAACAATGAAATGCTGCGTTATTGGCTTTAGACCAGGTTTTTGTTGGTCAATGGTGCCATCACTTCCCGCTGCCTCAAGATAGCAATACGCCCAGAATGCACCTGAACACACCTCCCTGTAAGACCAGCACGCCCAGAATGCACCTGAACACACCTCCCTGTAAGACCAGCACGCCCAGAATGCACCTGAACACACCTCCCTGTAAGACCAGCACGCCCAGAATGCACCTGAACACACCTCCCTGTAAGACCAGCACGCCCAGAATGCACCTGAACACACCTCCCTGTAAGACCAGCACGCCCAGAATGCACCTGAACACACCTCCCTGTAAGACCAGCACGCCCAGAATGCACCTGAACACACCTCCCTGTAAGACCAGCACGCCCAGAATGCACCTGAACACACCTCCCTGTAAGACCAGCATGCCCAGAATGCACCTGAACACACCTCCCTGTAAGACCAGCATGCCCAGAATGCACCTGAACACACCTCCCTGTAAGACCAGCATGCCCATGGGCGAACAGATGGGCGCAGGTGCATTTTGCTATTTAAACGGCGTGGACGGGAAATTGACATCGGTCTTAAACTAGAAAAGACACTTGCGTCGGGCTTTGCGCTGCGCCGGGTGCAAGACAGGACCCTAAATAGTTTTATGAGTTGTATCAGTTCACAGTCCTCTACGAAAATGCAGCTTCTCTGAGCGTGAAACTTTTGTGCCTGACATCTGACTGACCGACATCATTTGTTGATTATTTATTTATATATTTGAGTTTTGTCTGACTGTTTATCATGGATTGATTGTTCCAGATTCTTAAATTTGACGATTTGCGGTATAGGGCTGCAACTAACTATTATTGTCATTGTGGATTAATGTGTGGATTATTTCCTGGATGAATATATGAGTTGTTTGGTCTCAAATGTCGGAAAAATGTGAAAAATATGGATCAGTGTTTCCCAAAAAGCCCAAGATGACGTCTTTAAATGTCTTGTTTTGTCCACAACTAAAAGATATTCAGTTTACTGTCCCAGAGGAGAGAAGAGACTAAAACATATTCACATTTAACAAGCTGACATAACAGAAGTTTTTACTCAAACCGATCAATCGATTATCAAAATACTGACGATGATTGGCCACACAATAGAAGTGATATGAATGAATGTTTTTTTTTTTTTTTAGACCACATGAATGTCTTTATAAAGAACAGATTATTTGATATGAGAAATAACAGTTTGTTGCAGCTCTACAGAGGATTTGTCTTTTATTACTGCTACTCGTCTCCTAGCCAGAGAGATAGCAGAGACAACGAGACGACATGGTGCACAGTTTAGATGTTTGCAGAGCCGATGTGACGAGATTATTTGATCAGAAAATAAAATGTGAAAAAAACCCTCTGCTGGAAAGACTTAGGAGATAACATCAAATCGGTATTAAGCTAGACAGACAGATAGCATGGCCATGGATAAAATATTTAGCTGGCTTTCCAAATCAGCCTTTTCCCTCTCAGTGTGTGTGTTTGTTGGCTTTCCAAACCAGCCTTTTTCGCTTTTTTGTGTGTGTGTGTGTTTGTGTGTGTGTGTGTGTGTGTGTGTGGGTGTGTGTGTTTCCCCCCACAAATCCTAACCGTTATGCCTGTTTGCTGGGGAAAACAGGGTCAGGCTGGAGAAGAAGAAAAAAGAGAAAGCGAGAGCGAGCCCATGATGGGCAGATAAAGGCCTGTCTGTGTCTGAGGGAGAAGAGCGAGGAGGATGAGAGGAGGAGGAGGAGGAGGGCAGTGTGATGAAGGGGCCTCTCTGTTGAAGGAGGGAGTTGCGGCTCTATAGATGGCGGACAGAAACAAGGCATTTAGTCTGTGAGTCGGCCTCTGTAACGCCATAATAGGCTCTTATAATGATGCCGCTATGGACAGGGAGAGGGGGAAACAGAAAAACACAGAATGTCCCTTTAAACTGGGGGCTTGTTGTGAGGAATGCCTATAGTGTGATGGAGATGGATGAGCTGTTGGGTAATTGGTAGGAACAAGAGAAAGCCGGATCTGGGGGAAAGTTTAGGGCCGGAACATAAAAAACCTCAACAGTGGAGCATGTGATGAATCCAGGTTCAAATCTGAAGTCATACTGTAATCCTGACTTGGTGTTAACAAGTGATATGACAACCAGTTCTCATTCCTAACTCGTCAAATAGGGACGCTTGGTCTGTGGCTCGCTTTGTCAGATACTGACTGGGACACACCTGGCAGAGCAGCAACTGTCCACGCTTTGTAAGATGATGTAGTATTAAGAGCAACAACGGTGGCGAGTAGTATGACAGACGGATGGATGGGTCAAACAACATAGGACTTTCACTCAGATCACCGGATTTATAAGGTTTAAGAAAGTATAAACTTGAGGTGGATGTTTAGGAGTTACGTTTGATAAAAGGTCACCTTGCACGGATTCTTCTCGTAATATCACAAGATCACACAAGTGAGAATCGCGGGATCACATATCACACGAAAAATCCATCTTGTCAGGCTTCAACTAAAAGCTTCTTTTTAATCAGCGTCTGGTGAGGAGCTACTGGCAGGCATGTCTGTTGTTTTTAACATTGCCGATTCAAGCTGAGCGCTGACTTTTGTTCCTCTTTGGCTCCAAAAACTACCTCAGTTTATTTTTTGTTTAATGAAGAAAGTTCTGGCACATCCAATTGTTGATTTGTTCAACACACTCGTTTGTATCGGACATTAGTCCCCTGGTGATATGGTTATGTCAATTTCAGTGTCATCTGCATAACAATGGTATTTTTTTGGTTTGTTGTTTTGTTGTTTTTCATAATCTGAGCCAGTATCTCTGGCTCATAATCTAAGCATGTAAATGTTAAACAGAAGAGGCCCCAGAATGGAGCCTTGGGGAACTCCGCATGTCATATTTGTCTGCTGCGACAGAAAGTCAAACAACAAGTCTCTCCTGGATGATGTTAATAGTGTTGCACTCAATTGTTCACATGAAAAGTGACAGAAATGGTTCAAACCCTGGCTCCTTTCTAACCTTCGCACTGCTGACTAATCGCAGCATGAAGTGGGTGGGCAATGTCTCATTTACAGGACATAGACACCCCTAATCCGATGTCAGAAAGGTGTGTGTTGGGGGAGGAAGTTTCTGGAGCTATATGTCCATCCAACAAGCATTTCTTATGGAGTATATTGGCAGCTTATGGCGTTTTTCCATTACATGGTACCTGCTCGCCTCGACTCGACTCGACACACTGTGCGTCCATTTTCCATTGCAGATTTTGGTACCGCCTCAGCGTGGCTGGTCGTTATATGCCGGCTCGACGCAAACACCAGCCCACAAGTATAAACATCAGGCCACTTGAGCTTGTTTTACAGTTCTGTGGAGGCTCCAGGCAGAGCTTTCGCCGTAGCCTACGTAAGTGGCCTGATGTTTATACTTGAGCCGGCCATGTGTGTGTGTACGTGGCTACGGCGAAAGCTCTGCCTGGAGCCTCCGCAGAACTGTAAAACAAGCGGCGCTGCAGGAAACTGCCGTGACCTAACGCGACACACAGAACGTGGAAGGTTGTTGTTGTTGCCAGAAGACACATTTAGTTTCAAATGAAGGTGGAGGCAGCAAAAAAAAAAACTAGCGGGTTTGTTCAGAACACCCCCGTCTGTCGCTTTCACGTCACCTTTTCGGCTCGCCTCAGCTCGCTGGGAACCTCGACTGAGGTGGTACTAAAAAAAGTACCTGTTAGCAGGAACCAGGGACTTTTTTTCGTAATGGAAAACCAAAAAAGGCGAGTAGAGTCGAGGCGAGTCGAGCAGACGTAATGGGAGAGCGCCATTAGACCTGAGCACAAGTAGGACTGAGGATGTGGACCCCGGTCTCTGTTGTCTATGTCCTACGTCCCTACGACATTTTTTCGAACTACAAGAAAATTAAACTTTCCCACCAGCTGTAATCCTATCAGCAATTAAGTTTCACTCAAAACACAACTGGTGAAAAAGAGGTGGGACATTTGATGGAGTTTTTTTCGATGTTTGTGACGCCTTTTTGTTTTTTCTTTTTCCAATGTTTTAAACTGTTAAATATTTCTTCTACACGTTTTCAGCGCTTATTTCTACGTCCCATTTTTTCTGATATAACACAAAAAACACAAGGGTTAAATGCTGGGCCTGAAAGTGAATTATTATTATGGCTTTCAAGGAACACAATCCGTAATGTGAAGCAGGACTTACTGTTTGAATATTGCTTTGCAGCAAACTGGATTGTTGCAGAAAGAAAGAAAGAAAGAGAGAGAGAGTGCACAGTTGGAGTTAAGGTGGATTTTTTGGAAAAAGAAAATGGTGCATGATGCATTTCTGCTTCCAGTTGCCCACCTTTCCAGCTATCCAGCCAATTTCAAACTGTAAATGCTGTTTTTTTTTATTCCGTGCAGCATTAGTCAGTCAGGACTGAGCCTGAATTTGGATGAACAATTCAGAATATATTTGCTTTAACTTTGAGACAATAATATGGTTTAACATTAAGGAGAAAAACATGCATAGTCCGTACAACACAGATCTCTAAATAACAGCTTTATATCCAACCATTAGTCCGTTTAAATGGATTCAGATAGTTGCCCTAAACTGCTACTTGATTGCATTAGCTTTGGTATTCAATTCATTAATTTATTGTTTACCGAGCTGTCTGTGGATGTGATTCTATTATGAAAATGACATTAGGTCAGTTGTGTTTGAAATGTGGACAATAATGTTGAAAAGATGCAATCAGGATTTATTAGAGAAGCTTTTTAAACATTTTTTTTGGACGCTACTAGATCTGTAGATTCACATCGCAAAGACTAAGAGTAAATCATAGTTGCTCTCTGTCAAAGTGCCTGAATCAATTACTGCTTAATTGATTACTAGGTAAAGAAATTAGTCAATAACAATAAATTAAACCAAGGTCCCAAGGCTCTCTGCATCTACACGAGGAAGAATAATGCTTTCCTTTTCTAGATAATGATGGGTTTGTTCTCTCCGGCTACAGTACACATACAGAGTAGAGATATAGAAGTATAAAAAATCTATATTAAGCTATATATCTAGTCTCTACTACTCTATTTCTGTTTACAATTGAATGTAGGTCTAACAACCTTTCTGTTTACATATTCTGGTATGTTTTGCACATTCAGGAAGTGCCGTGTGCTCAGTGCTGTAGTTGTATGTATCCAGTTTATTTAGTATTAGAGCACCGCAGAATGTTTTGCTTTTGAAGCTTGAAAAGCTATGAATTAAATATCCAATTGGGCTTTAATAGTAAAATGTATTTGACGCATCGTGATGCATCGAGATATTGAATCGAATCTCTGACATGATAATCGTAATCAAATCGGGAGATCAGTGAACATTCACACCTCTAGTCTCTACTGTTGGATCCTGAGATAAAGTCCTGCTGCTCTGACGTCCCTGTCTTTCATAACCAATCAATGTTTGTTCTGCCATTTCTCATTTAAAAAAAACAAACTTGTAGGACACCTGCACGAACAGCCGACTGAAGACAAGCTTTCAATAGTCAGATTTCAGTCCTTCAGTTCAGGTTTACCTAATAGGTCAGCTTTATCTTATTCATTTATTCATTCTTAACTAGAGGGGGAGGGTGGTTAACATGTAAACTCTCCTGTAAAACAGGCAGGCAGGCTGTGATAGCGGTGTACTTTGTACATTGTATGGAAGCCATACAACATTCTTCGTAGGTAAAAGTAATGATTACTTCCATAATATTTTGGGTGTTTTATAGCATTTGAAAAAAGAAAAATGTAAATGGTCTCCTGACTAAAACGTTGACATGAACTGTGATTCACTCAACATCTTCTGATCTTGATATAATGTCATTTAAATGAATAAAAAGTGTTGGAAAAAAGTGACAAAAACTGGAAAAAAAGCGCCAAAAAAAGTTAGTTTTTGTGTGTGTCAACAAGTCCATGGTCGACAGGAAGACAACACAAGGGTTAAAATTCCTCTTCATTGGCACTAACCAGGAAAAACATACCCTGAGTGTGATGTGAACAACAATCTTTGAAATTGGTCCAGTATTGAGCGAGAACGCTGTGACTGGCAGCCGTGTTGGCATCCACTAGAAGTTCTGTTTTTGCCGCTGACAGGCTCAGATTATTATTCTAAGTGTCTGACAACATTATGGAAAGGATCCCTACAGAGATAGACCTTTTTTTAAAAGAGTAAAATCCTCTTTGTTTGACCAGAAACAACTCCGAAATCACCATCACCAAACCCACCAGACTCCATGTAAATAATCAGTTCTTTTAGCGTGTATAGAGCCAGCATATCTCCACATCTAAATGGGTGAATTAAGGGTTTATTTCAACCAAACCAGAGTGGTGATTGTTGGAACAGTGGAAAGATGAACCAAGACAGCTTATAATAGTTGTTATTTTGGTCCTGTTGACTTTGAATAAAGTGTGTTTTATGATGATAAACGCATGTGAACCGTGGATTAATTGTGATGATCAACCATAACAATATTGTGACATAATTGTTTACTGTCACTGTTAACTGAAAGTGGGTTGTTGTGAAAAGATACAGGCAATGTTAAAATCAGTTGTATGTTCACATGAAGGGGGCATGCTGAAAGCAGTTGATAGAGACAGTCATGTCTAGTGGAGGAGCGGAAGAACTTAAAAAGCCGTGATGCTGGTTACAGCTGGTGTTGGTGGTTGAGTTACCCGAGAACAGGGCTTTGAGACCGGGTACAGAACACGGCAAGCTGCCGGTCGTTTCAGCGGACATTAGGGTTACGTTTAGGACAAAGATTGTTGGATTAAAACACTCCCAAGAACGCGCATTTCCGGGGTGAAAGTCCTTTGTTTTCCCCCTGGGAAACTAAAACAACCTTTGAACGTACACGTTCCACCTAGACAAGTTCCTTCCAGAGGCTATTTTGCAGAGGCACCGTCGCTCCGTCCGGCGCCCAAGACGATTGTGATTGGTTCTGCAGCGCTATGGAGGAAGGTCTGGCAATTGTGAGACTATTGGCGTTTTTCAACTACATGGTACCTGCTAGACTCAGCTCGGCTCGGCTCGGCTCGACCGCGGTGCCCCATTGCAGATTCAGTACCGCCTCATGCGTGAGACGAGCGTGGCTGGTCGTCATAGCGACGCGGCAGGAAACTGCCTTGACCTAACCCGACACACACACAGAAATTGTGTTTCTAAAGAAGCAACAAAAAAAAAAAAACGCTGGCTAAACCATTTAAAAATGGCGTGTTTGTTCAGGACACCCCCGTCTGTCGCTTTAGCAATGATGACGCAGTGATTAGTGACGATTCTCTCCGACCAATCAGGAGTCTGCGGGTTTTCACGTCACCTTTTGGTATTGCCTCAGCTCGCTTGGAACCTCGACGGAGGTGAGACTAAATAAAGTACCTGTTGGCAGGTACCAGGGACTTTTTATCAGAACGGAAAACCCAAAAAGGCGAGTAGAGGCGAGTTGAGCAGGTACCATGTAGTGGTACTACACCATATCACTTGCCAGATGGAACAAGTGATAACAAAACCCTGGAGTTGAACATCATTGTACTGATGTTTTATTATGTTCTGAAGCTCTGTGTTCGATGTGTTTGTGCTGCTCTGTGTACATCTTTCTTCACATGTAAACCTGTGTGTGCCGGTTCTCTTGATCCCTCTGATGGATTTAACAGGCTTAAATCAAGTGTCATGTAATTTGAAACTTCATTGCTCCCTGCAGGGAAATCCTCTTTTCTCCTGACCCTCTACTCTCAGAGGTCAGAGGTGGAGGTTAGCTGCAGAACGAGCTGGACTGCGGCCTACGGGTTTAAAAGTTTGTTCAAGGACACGTCGGCAGGGAGGGTGGTGGAGGCGTCTGATGGCTGAAGGACAGTTTCTGTAACGTTACAGTGAGCCGTCACATTTGTGGCGTAACTGTGTATTTAGCAGAGGTTTATGTGGATCAATGTGTTTCTTTTGATATGTAGTTTAGCGTTTTAACATGCTAACATTTGCTATTAGCAAAAAAACACAAAGTACATCAGAGGCTGATGGGAATGTCTTTAGTTCTGCAGGTATTTCGTCATAAACCAAATTACTGGACACATTTACATTTGGCCCAAGAATGTCTGTATGAAATGTTGTGCCAGTCCAGCTAGTAGATGTTAAGATATTTCACTATGTAGCCACGGCTACGTCTTGTAGGGGGGGGACGGCACAATAAAGGAAAGCTTGTATCATGTGGTCGAGCAGACAGTGTTGTTGTCATTACTTAGAATTCCTCATGGGGGCGACAGAAACTACGTTTAAACATTTAAAATTGTTAATTTGACTAAAAGATTTTCTTTTTTCCTGTACAGTGAATACATATCGGTTCCATATATCGGTTCCATTAACTACTAATAATAGGTATCGGTATCGGCCTTGAAAAACCAGTATCTGTCGACCCCTAGACCAAACTGACGGACAAAAAGCGTAATGAGAAAATGCATTTTCTGCAGGAAATGCTTGTGAACGCTGAAAAGTTAAATTGCTAAAGCTAAACATCACCCACTCTAAGTCATGCTATATACCCTCCATTATAAGCACAGAAAACCGCTGAATAAAATACTAAACGTAAACAGTGATAACACAAAAACTGTAAAAGATATCATGAAGCTAAATCATTTTCTAATAGCTATAGGTTTTGCGAACAGTTTGAATGAATGCCTTCTGAAGGTAAAAGTATACGGGAGGAGGAGTAGCATTTCAAAGAGGACGAAGCCTGAAAAGCATTTGAAGATCGCTCCATTGACTTTAATGTAAAATACAATACAAAAAGCTTAATATTTCAAAAAGTATAAATAGTGGGGGAAAGTTGAAGAAGTCCCATCATGTGCTTAAAGAGCTGAACATTTTGATAGTTGAATGGGTTTTGTAGCTGAACGTATGCAGCCGTTAGAGTCGACCTAAGAAAGTTGAAGAATATAGAATCGGATAACAATACTGTGAATGCTGCTCAATCAGCATTCACACAATGAGGGGAACGCGCTTTGGAAAACACTGCAGTAGATACCATCTCCTTTTCCATTCATAGATGAAACTGTTGAATTATATCCAAAATGTGAATGCAACTGCAACTTATCGAGCCAAAAAACATACTGACTGAAGCTCGACCAAACTATTTATCAGTCTGTATCCCTTTTGTCTACATTTACATATTATTTGTTCATATAATTACGGTGGCCGACAGGGGCAAACACACTGCAACTTAATGAAACACATGCAAATTAAGAAAACATCTTCATTAATTTGACAATACATGCGCAGCATTTAGTGAACGCTCTGCAAATACACACAACACTACCAAATACACAAACGCGCTGCAAATACAGAAACGATGCAACAAGAAAAGCACACAATCCCCAAAAACAACAACATGCTGCATCCAGATTACACAACAGAAGTTCTCCAGGCCTCTAGGGGGACTTTGAAGACACTTTCAATCATTCTATCTGGGATTTGGCGTCCTGTGGCAGTGACATAAATCCTATTCGTCGTGGTGAAAGTGTGGATCAGATTTGACTCCCAATGTTTGTAACGACTTGACCTGCAGGTAATTGGCTCCATGTGTGTTCAATCAAGCCTGAGAGGATTCACTAGGTGCACCTGTGGAGTAACCAACATGTAGGGTGACTCATCATTTTGCACTGAGAGCTGAAACGTTTGCACTCTGTGCACTTTTGCACATTTCTTCACTGTGTGTACAGCTCTGTAATGTATCAAGTAGAATCATGAAAATCCAGACTAGTTTTAGTCTTTTCTGTTTTTTTGTGTGCGAGTCCTCGCTTGCTGTGCTTTACTTTTTCCCTGACTACTGCACCAGAGAATGAGACAAAGGACAGTTTTTTAAGTCTCAGATCAACCCTTCGCACCATTCATACAAGATAAGATAAGACTTTATTGTCTTCCATCTTTATAAAGTGCAGTGCAGTACATAAAGGAACGAAACTGTGTTAATATACAATGGATGACCTGGCATTTTATGTGGTTTTAATTGTGTCAATTAAAACTGAAATTCCTTTACAATCCTCCCAAAACTGCAAAGCAAAGCGAAAGCTGTGTCTTTCTTTCTCTCCCACAGTAATCACGAACAAATGCTCTGCTGTGAACCGGCACAGAAAATCTTGCTCAACATTTCTTTTTTGTGGAGGAACTGAGTTGAAAATAAACGGACCCTAACAGCGTTGCACATGAAAGCCTTTTCAGAGCACCCCGCCTCCCAACTCGCCTTCTGATGTGAAACTACGACAGCAGGGATAATTAGGGAATTGTATTTTGAAAATATAGGTCTGCATCGTAATGAGGGCACAAAGCCGAATATATAAAAAAAAAAAAAAAAAACTCTTCAATTCAGCTCAAACTGCTCCAGAGCTGCAAAATAAGACGAATGGCTTCAAGGCAGAGAAAGAAAGTACTACTGTGGATTAAAAACAGATCGCACAAACTCACACACACACACACACACACACACAGAAATGGAATAACAGCAACACAGCAACTTATTTAAGATCACAGAGAACAACAATGTAAACGTTTGGAGCTGCAACTAAAAATTGTATATGGGGGACATTTAAAGCCAAAGATTGGCAATGAGACGAAACTATTTGCAACGCGCCGGTCTGCATCGTTCCAAAACCTGCCAATTTACACCAATGGGACATTGTGTACGTTAACATGCACAACAATATTCCACTATCATTCCGAATATGACAATATTCAGAATTTAAAATGGATTATTGATCATTTTATTTCTATAGTTTGTAGCTGACTCGACCAGCTGACTTCTCTATTGTCTGATGAAACAGGAGACGTCTCTTACGGTCTAAAACCAGCCTCTGGAGACTCCACCAGCTGAGTCGCAGCGACACCATCAGCTGGTTTGAGTCGAGCTGAGACCGGCCGGTTCAGACCGCTGAAACTTTTCTCTGCGGGAGCATGCCTATGTTCCCAAAGCCCTATGTTTCCCACATTTCAAAGATTATTTCCAAAATTAGGCCCTATGTTCCCACATTAACCTTTTTCAGAAATTTGTATCAGATTTTATCCCCCTAACCCCTAATCCTAAAAACTGTTGTGGAACACAGGACCTAATTTTGAAAATGTCCTAGAAATGTGGGAACATAGAGCTGTGGGAACATAGGGCTGTGGGACCATTGGGGTGTGGGAACATAGGGCTGTGGGAACACAGGGCTGTGGAAACATAGAGCTGTGGGAACATAGGGCTGTGGGAACATAGGGCTGTGGGAACATAGAGCTGTGGGAACACAGGGCTGTGGGAACATAGAGCTGTGGGACCATAGAGCTGTGGGACCATAGAGCTGTGGGAACATTGGGCTAACCCCTTCTCTGCGATGTTCCAAAACGGTTTCGTCTCACAATCTTTGGTCTGAACTGGGCTTTAGGGTGACAGAGACATAATGGAGGGAAACTCTCAGATAGCAACAGAGCGACCCGAAAATATGCTCTAGAGACTAGAGAGGGACAGATGAGTGATGTGTGGTCCTGTGGGCTGAATCCAGTTTAAATTGGCTGCTCTCCTATCTCTGGATTAGACCTGGGCTTAATACCTTTACACTAAAAGGCCTGTCCGTTCCCTTCGGAGGGAAATCTGCTGCCAGAACACACCCGGCTTTAATCCACAGCTACAACAACAGCAGCAACAAGAGTTTATCTGGCTGACGCTCGCCAGAGCAAATCACACCCCGCCAGGCACGCTCAAACACCCTCCATGTCAATGTTTCAAATACAAAAAAGGAACGAGTAACCAGACGAATGGAAGAAGCTTCTATTTCTGGCAGCCATCTTTGTTTGGGTCTTTACATGAACAGAACAGATCAGATTAAACATATCAAACGTTCTTTGGTTGCAGCTTCTCTGATGTGACAATGTGCTGTTTTTTCTGTTTTATATCTTTGTAAACTGAACATTCAACATGTTTGATAGTTACGACTTAAAATCCTGTAGTGTGAAAGGAACAGCGATGACTGTGGACATTTTGGCAAAGTGGAGACATTTTAAAGACATGTTGGTGCATGGGCATGTTTAGTTTAGTAAGGTGAACTGAGCATATTTTAGTAAGAAGTCCTCCAAAACATATAGGTCATATATTCCTCCCCCTTAGTACAAAGTAGTAGCGTTTTCCATCCTCGTACATAAACCAGAGAAGGTTGCGGTTTTGAACACGTCGTTAACCTTGTGTTGTGGAACTGTCGCATTTTGGTTAGGTTTAGGCACCAAAACTACTTAGTGAAGTTGAAAAAAGATGGTGGTTATTTCACTACCTGAAGGTTACGTACGTAACGCTGAACGTGACGTACCTCCGGCTCCGTTTGTTCCGTAACTTCAAAGAAAACTCGGCGTTTACATTTATTATCAAACGGGACACGAACCCCCGGTCTCCTGGGTAATGGTTCTGTGTTTATTTGACACTTGGCACTCTTACACTTCAGGGGGCATGTTTCCGACTTTGACCTCTGATCTGACTTCCGAGTACAAATTGGAACACACTAACAGTCATGACAACTTGTTTTCATTTATCAAATAATGACGGAAAGCCTGAAGCTAACCCCACACACACACACACACACACACACACACACACACACACACACTCTGAATTAACTGCTGAACTGCTTGTGGACCAACAGGTGCAGACATTCCTACAATCGTACATTGCAACGTCTGCTGTGATGTATTTTTATCAGCGGAAGTGTGCAGTGCATGCTTGACGTCGATGTTTGCAGAACGTTGTAGTTCAGCAGTGTGGATGCTCACATCGTTATAGTTATGGTTATAGTTATGGTTATAGTTATCATTCTTGGTGTGGCCCCTTAACTTTGAAGAAAAAAATCAGTTTGCCCAGAACGGTTTGTGGTAATCGCAGCTCCAAAATCTAAGCGATGTTGCTGCTTTAAGGTAGAGAGGCAACAGTGCAGAAGGACTTTTCTGAAATATATCATTACACAGACAGCTGCTGCATGCAGGTTCAAGAATCTCTGGTCACTGATGTGAAATATGTCAGCAGGAGCTGTTGCAGGATCAGTTTGTCTGGCTGTCTGAGAGCAGGATTTCTCTAAAACCTTCTCAACAGATCTCGATGAGATTTGGCAGACAGTTTGGACTCTAGCCAAAGAACCATTGATTACATTTTTATAGTGATTTGGATCTGGGATTTTTGTTGTATGGCTATGAAAAGTAAAGGAGGCTTTGGTTTAATTTTCTTCAGGGATTATTTCAGCAATAGACTCAATTTCTTCTAACCCTAAAACAATGAGCTGGATAATTCAACACATTGTCACTCCCAGCGCGTCAAACACGGACGCTTGGTCAGGTGCTTTTGGTGTTTGTTATTGACGCTAAAAGTCTCCTTTAGCGTCATATTTAGACGCGCTTGGTCGGGACTCTTGGTGTCACTTTTTGAAGCTCTGGTTTAACTGACATGCGGCAAAATAACTGGACAGTTAGGTTTAGGAAAATATGGTGGATGGGGTTACAAAATGTATGTTTCTGTGACACGCGGGACAAGAACGGGACACAAACCCCGGTCTCCTGGTTGAAAGTCCTGTGTTGCATCTCTCTGAAAAATCACAATGCCAGATAACATAACACGCCCCCAAAAAGTCTGCTGTTGTTTGTTTTTGTCCTCCGGCTGATTGTTATATTTGTGTTTATGGCTTTGTGTGCATTTCTGCCGTCAAAATCGACTAATTGTCAAAATTAATAATAATAATAGTTCAGGTCCTTTGTACACAACCCGTTCTCACTCCGAACTCGAAGAATACGGACGTTTGGGCAGTGGCTGTCAGCGTCAGATACGACACAAAATTCACCCTTCAGCGTGTGTGTAGAACGCACCGGGCAGAGCAGCAGCTACGCGGCGCCTGAAGATGACGTAGTAATAAGAGAGACAACGGTAGAGAGTAGTATGAAAGCCCGAAATTCCGCATAGGGAGGTTGGTTGGGGGGGTGGATGGGGCAAACAACACAGGACTTTCACCCAGGAGACTGGGGATCGTGTCCCTCATGTCACATTTCCTAAACCCAACCGTCCCATTCTTCTTTATTAAACCCAAGTGTCCCGTTCTTCTTTTCCTAAACCCAAGTGTCCCGTTCTTCTTTACCTGAACCCAACTGTCCCGTTCTTCTTTTCCTAAACCCAACTGTCCTGTTCTTCTTTTCCTAAACCCAACTGTCCTGTTCTTCTTTTCCTAAACCCAACTGTCCCGTTCTTCTTTTCCTAAACCCAACTGTCCCGTTCTTCTTTATCTAAACCCAACTGTCCCGTTCTTCTTTTCCTAAACCCAACTGTCCCGTTCTTCTTTTCCTAAACCCAACTGTCCCGTTCTTTATCTAAACCCAACTGTCCCGTCCTTGTCCCGTGTGTCACAAAATACCTTTTATAAGCCCACCCTCGATCTGTTCCTTAACCTAATTGCGTCAATAGTATCATCCAATAGAATGCGTTTAGATCTGACGCTAAAGGAGACTTTTAACGCCAATAAAACGCCAAAGTCACCTGACCGAGCGTCCATATTTTACGAGATGGGAGTGAGAATATGTTGGTGCAAATAGTTCATGAGAACAGCATGCAGTTTTCTGTGTAAGTGAAGCACATTTAGTGAGCCACATTTTCCTCCAATTAGAGTCGGATTTTGTCACATATATGGTATGGTGCAGATTAAACGCTGCCGTCCTGGGAAACACATCTCCATTTGTCTTTCCTCAGATCGTCTCTGTGTGCTGTGACCTTTCATCTGGTTACAGGATCGCTCAGGCCAGGGCGCCGTGAACGACCTGATTAAAGGCTGGCCGCTTTATAATCCGCACAAAATGAATACGAGTCGCTCTCGCCTCGGTTCTGGACACGGTTTCCGCTCTGCTTACCCTCAGGCTGAGAGGTCACAGGTTCAATTCCCACAGCAGCTACACTGTGTGTGGATGTCTAGCAGCTCTTTTATCGCCGTAGCTCTGACGTGAAAGTGTGAACGCTCCGACTGGGCCGCAGCAGTTTCCCTGCAGGCCTGATTTCGTGTTGTGTGACTGATGGTTTTTTTTTTTATTACAAAGTGCTGCAGACTCTCGGTGTTTCCAGGCTCCATATTTCACAAGTTTAGCTCCATATTTCACCTGAAATGTCACCTGCAGTCGTCTTTTCTTACATTCATTTTTTTTCCCAGTGTCGTTATTGCTTCAATAAGCAAACATACTTTTTTTAATTCTAAAGGCTCAAGTCATCCAGTGCCCTTTACAAATATAGCTTTATTTTTTGTTATACTTTCTGATCCAAAACTCAGGCTCAAGAATCATACATGGCCCCCAAAAATTCTTTTAAAAAAAAATACATGCAGACATGTCCCGGGACCTCCCTAGATAGTTGGAGATGTCGCACACCCCGCCCCCGTTGGACCCAAAGTTACGCCCTTGTATATGGCTATACAGTATGAAGGGTTCATCTGCAACATGAGCAACGCATTCTCATGAACGGTATGATATCATACGCAACTGTATGCACACCAAACCGTATAACCTACGAAATTAGGAGAACGCCGGGTGGTCACGTGACGCCGGCTGGCTACGAGCTCCGTGACGCCGAGGTCTAGTTGCTAGTTGTTTAAGCCGCTACAGAGCTCCGTGACGCCGGCTACAGACCTCCGTTGTATCAGCAGTAGTTGGTGGTTCAGTTACCCGAAAATAGGCGGGTGCAACACACCGCGAGCTGCCGGTCGAGCTGCCGGTCGTTTTCGGCGGACATTACGGTTAAATATAGTCCACAAAATATGAGCGTTTTTCTGCGACGAAAGTTAAGATTAGGCCCCAAAACGACTAGTTAAGATTAGGAAAAAGATTGTGGTTTGGATTAAAAACACTCCTAAGGAACACGTATTTCCCTGGGTGAAAGTCTTTAGTTTTCCCCGGGAAGCGATCTCCGCTCTCTGGCTTTAAAGTCCTGCATGCTAACGCTCCCCCACCCCCCGACCTCCTCCCTACGCGGCCAGGCGCGTTCTTAAACAGCGGCCATCAATGTGGTGAATACAGCAACACACACAAAGCGTGGAATGCAGGGACGTCGTTAAGCCTAATTTAGGGGTAGCTGAAGCTACCCCAAAAATGTTCCTAAGCCCCCCAAATAATAATGAGAACAACAATAACAATTTGTTTTTATCCTCATTGATATATAGACGCAACAAATGATATATAGCTACAAAAAAATAGCTGAAAAGTCGGAAGTTAGACAGAAGTACAGAGAGTCGTTGTGCTATCAAGATGATGCACCGCAGCGTCTCGTTGCATTGGTGTGAACTGGCAGCTTTCAGGCGCTGCAGACCGGCGCGTTGCGAGTAACTGGGGGATTCATCTCGTCTCGTCGCTACTCTTTGGTCTGAACTCGCTATGCACCCTCCCCCCACACACACACACCGATACACACGCTAACGGTGAAAGGAAGACTGATTACACCTAGTGTGATACAGAGTGAAATTGTAAGTTGTTTTTAATGACCTGCTTACCTTTTGCTACGTTTTCTTCAGGTAAAGGAAAGGGGATATTTTGGTTTTCTATGGAAAACTAAAGTCTAGCTAGAGTGAACGAGGGAAATGCAAGAAATGGTTAACTTAGCAAGCTAATCACAACTCTTTATTCATTGCCAATAATCTATCTCTATAGCGAGCATATCCTAAAACAATATCGATCCCCATAGAATGTTGTTGTCACTGAAAATGAAATGTCATAGGGTCCCTGTTAATGCTAATGTACCGTTGAATCCTTCAATTCATTGAGCAGATGAGATGGATATTGGAAGATATTTCAGCAGAGAGAAAGAGAAGTAGGAGATTGGCAGGGCAGTTTATTCTGATTGGGGTCAGTAGTGGTCTATAGGTCTAAGGATTGTTTGGTTTTCTTCTAACAATAAGCATTTGTTGGCAGGTCTAGGCACTATGCATAGCCTAAACTAAATGATTTCATTATATTTATTATATATACTAGCTATATTCTAACCAATTTAACTTCCTGCATTCATTGGCTGTGATAAATTAAATAAATATGTAGATGTTGCCTAAATGTAGGCTAGGATAAAGATGAGCATATGCCCACAGATACACATGTGAAAATAAAATGAAAGTAAGCCTACATACAGTACATACAGTATAAACAGTAATCATTACTCCAAATCTTTTATTCCTTCCGCCATCAGGTTATTGTTTATGACTATTAGACAGTAGCCACTTTAAATAGGATCCGTATTAATATCTTACATGATGAAGTATGCAGTGATGCCTATTTTTTTCTTTTTCTTGTACTGCTATTTGTCATATTTGTTTAACTTACCAACGTATTAGCTGTCTGGCCTCTGTTTGTCTGTTTTTGGACATTTTGGATGTTGTTTCATGTGACCATTTTGCATTTAGAAGTCATGAAATTAGCATCAGGGTTTTATCTTAAAGGATAAGACAGAAAGAACAGAGTGGAAATGGAAGAAGAGGATATGTCTGTCACTTTTGACTTAACATATTGGTTTCTTGACTGGTGGTTGACATACAGTATGTCACAAAAGTGAGTACACCCCTCACATTTTAGTAAATATTTCATATCTTTTAATGGGACAACACTGAAGAAATTACACTTTGCTACAATGTAAAGTAGTAAGTGTACAGCTTGTATAACAGTGTAAATGTGCTGTCCCCTCAAAATAACTCAACACACAGCCATCAATGTCTAAACCGCTGCCAACTAAAGTCAGTACACCCCTATGTTAGATTCCCATAGAGGCAGGCAGACTTTTATTTTGAAAGGCCAGTTATTTCATGGATCCAGGATACTATGATCCTGATAAAGCTCCCTTGGCCCCCCCATCATCACGTACCCTTCACCATACCCCCCCCCATCATCACATACCCTTCACCATACCCCCCCATCATCACATACCCTTCACCATACCCCCACATCATCACATACCCTTCACCATACCCCCACATCATCACATACCCTTCACCATACCCCCACATCATCACATACCCTTCACCATACCCCCACATCATCACATACCCTTCACCATACCCCCACATCATCACATACCCTTCACCATACCCCCCCATCATCACATACCCTTCACCATACCCCCCCATCATCAC